>NC_092816.1:38257500-38507500 GCF_023375885.2 Dermacentor andersoni
CACGTGTACACTTGCTGTTCCGCAAGTCACCTAATAAAAACAAATGCATGCGAAGGTCGCAGCTAGGGAGTGCCAAATTGTGTTGCAAGCTCACTTGAAAAAGCGTTACTTGTGTAATGTTATTCTTGACTACCTTCACAATCTGTCACGCACTCATATGCATTCGAAACATGCGCCTCCAACACCATTGCCGTATATCGGTACAAAACGCGGCCACGCCTGCATATTTCTAAATGACTTGTCTACGCGTTAACCAGGAGTGTATCTCCATTTATGCAACGTGCAACTGACGGCAGTGGTTGCGGACAGCGCGGGTCTATTCTCTCGCGCCATCAGCCTTGACTGTTCGTTCGGTGTAACCACGGAAGGCGGCACTAAAATTGTACGGGCCGAGCCAGCAAACTTTCTCTTTCGGCGACGCAATCGTGCACGCTGAAATTGTTTCCGCGTTCGGTTAGAAGTACAGCGAGGCCTCTTTTGCCGTACCCAAACGAGGAGGAATGCTACAGGTTCGTGAATACGAATTAGCTCTACAAAAACCTTAATTATGGGGTCTTACCAGCCAAAACCACGATCTGATTATGGCTTATGAGGCACGCCATAGCTGGGAGGAGGGGCTCCGATTTAGTTTTGACCACCGGGATTTCGTCAACGTGCACCTAGCGCAAGGTACACGAGCATTTTTCTGTTCTGCTAGTTTTTTTTCATTCCGCCCTTATCGGAACGCGGCTGCCGCGGCCTGGATCGAACCGGCGACCTCTCCAGCGCTGTGCCGTAGCCACTGAGCTGCCGCGTTGGGTATCGGCGAGCTCTACCATAGGCAGTTGTACTGGTTGCCGATGTTATGGTATGGTAAAACTTTAATGAAGTCCTGCAGATCGTGAGTCTTCGTGAAGCGGGCCGCACCCACGTGGGAACCGGAAGGCCGAGCCTCTCGGCCGCATCGTGGGCCTGCTGGACAGCCCAGAATTGGTCAGCCAGAAGAGGGTTGCGGAGAACCGCCTCCCATCTGGCCGAGCTGTTATCGATGATAGAGCGTGACCGGGCACATCGCCAGAGCATGTGGCTATTTCGCCAATCGTTGCCGATGACTACAAAAGATCTTGAAAATTTGTGTGCAACGGCATTGGAAGCCATCACCGCATTTAATCCCAGGTGTATTAGTAATTTAGGCTTATGCAATATACAAAAAAGAAAAGTCATTCTCACTCTGATAATTCTTTTAATACGCCAGAAAAAAACGCAAAAAAAGAAACGATACAGTTTAGCGATGCCTCGTCGTTGTCGGGGCACCAGCTCCCCTTGACGTCGTCGATTTTGACGGCGTCTGGCCGAGCCTTGTTATTTCTCAGCGACAACGCCGATAAGTTGTTCAGCATGAAACAAACTAGCCGACACAGTCTATTGTTTCGGCCCTGCGAGGTGGTGGTGACCTCAAACAAACGGCGCATCCGCAATAACGGGGATTGTTGGCCGTGAATCGAGTGACTAAATGGAACGAAGAATGAGAAAATAAAGTGTGATAAAAGAATCAGGCGCGGACGATATGATTTCCGCAATTTAAGTAAACAGTCGTTTACGAAAATGAACGGACAAAGAAACCAAAGATAAATCGGGCGTTTGCATCCGAAACACCATTTGGGGAAGGGGGGTGGCATTAAAAGCGTTCGCAAGCTTGAGCGTTGCGGTGAAGCTCCACATAAGGTGTTCGAAGAACACGCGTAGGCGGCATGTTGGTGCCGTACAGTATATAGGCGAGGAAACTGCCGCGGCGCGGCTGAATCGGTGCCCTGGCACAGCTGTTAAGCGTCTCACAAGGCTGCCGTGATGAGAAGTGCCGCCACCTGCGTTGCAGGCGTCGCACTTATATAAGGTGCGCGAGATGAGAGAGTAGGAAAAACAACAGTCAGTGTTTGTATCGTGAAGCGTAGTGCGCCTTCCGTTCGGACCACTGCATGCGCAGTCTGTCGTGCACGCAGGTGCTCAACAGGAAAGCTAGCCTCTGGGCGCACTAGCCTTACAGTGCAAGTGGCGAGAGGCAGATCATCGCCTTGGCTCCGCTACAGAGTCCGTTGAGCTGAGCAGGAGGGCGCCTCCATTCGGCTTCTTGCTTCTGGCAGCCAAACGGATTTCGCCTTTGTGTAGGGCCTCTGGAAACCTTCGTACACCCTACCCGTGCGTGCTGAGCATGCGCTTAAATATCCTGGCCGCACGACGGCTCACGCGGAGACGGCGCTATATTGCACCTCGATAGGCAGCACGTTCGACACGATCTTCGATCGTCTGTGTTTAGGCGGCTCATCTAGACTCATTAGAGGAGGGATCTCTGCAGATTGCAGTTCTCGCAACAACCCGGACGTTTGGGCGGTTGTTATCACAGAATGCGCTCAATATCGCCCGCCGCGAGTTCACCTCAAGAGCCGTTTTAACATGTCTGACAGATGGCCTCCCACAGTAAACAAAGTGCTTGAACCGTGGCCATGCCCTGATAAGCAGCGGCGTACGGCCAAAGCCCTTGGCGATTTTTTTTAGCGACCACTGTAATCTCACAGACTGCGTATGCGTCAGATTCTGCTTTGCACATTCCAAGGAATTTTGCTACGGTTCTAGCTTTCAGATGGCAACAGGCCGTTTGCTTAGGCTGGAAAGCATAAACGATTTAATGACGCATCATGAAAGCATTGAGTTCACGCTGTACATCTAACCAAAACGTAACGTCCTCGTAGAATCGGCCCAGTCGCACTTAAGTGAGCAATCAAAAGCAACACTTTGCCGCAGAGTCCAGGAAAGTTAGGCGCACCGGCAGGCACTGAGAAATGCGAATTGCTCCCGCGAGCTTCACTGACAGAGTGGCGCGGGGCGTCTCAAGCACCTTGAAAGTCTACAGAAGGCATCGGTCAATATCTTTTATAGGCCTGTGCAATACAGGATGTTCTAGCATCGCAAAGTTTTGCTGACAGCTATAACGTGCCGAAGCTCCCTGTGATATAATTTTTTTTCGCTGGTCTGCTCGAACACCATGCGCAATTACACATGTATGTGCCAGTTTTTTTTTTTTATTTGTCATTTGTGTAACAGTACATCGCGGTAAACAGAGCAACCACATGCCACCAAATCTTGAAGCTAAACAAGTTAACGAAAGGCAATCGGTGACTTTCGAATTAAAAGAACTTACCAACTAACAGCGATGTGTTTTGGGCTCCAAAAGTCCGAAACAAGAACAACAACGATGACGATCGCGATAAGTACAACAACAACGACCACAAATGGAAACGTATATTCAACAACACGAATGTACTCTCCCAAAACGAGAAAGAAGGCGACGAAAGCGCGGTTATTCCAAAGCCTCTTGGCTTGTTTGTCTGTAGACACTAACGGTAATATGCGTCTCTTGCACCCATGAGCGTCGTCTTTGTGGATATATGCTCGACGCATTTCTCATGTCCATGCTGCTGCTCTAGCCGACTCTTTCGCAGTTGCTCACCAATTTCCTACTCTCCTGCAACCACTTTACTGATCGTTTCTGCTTTTTTTAAGAACAGTACGATATAAGGAACACCGCAAACAAGTAAAGAAATAATAAATAATGAACAAACAAAAAATACCTCGGCACTGATCAGGCGCCGGCTGCTTTTTCCAGCAGGGGCCTTGATTATCTGGTTTTCCATTGGCAAGGAGGAAATCCTTCGGGTTTTGCGACCACCAGCTTCCATGGCAAACGCCCGTGGCCGTGATTGCCGGCGGCAACGCAATTCGATAAGAAGTGTGGTGGGAGTCTCAGCGGTAGATTGCAATTCGGCACTAGACTTAGGTCTGGTAGGCCAAGGACTTCTTTTCGAGCCGCTTATCGAGTCTTTACATTGTTGCACTGGCACTTGTAGCTTTATCTCAATGTAGTAAAATAGACAAGCAAGCAACCAATCCAAAAACTAGGGAAAAAATGAGCAGAATGCGTGGAAGGATGCTTGCCGAAGTTAATCGATAGCTCCTCGCTACAGCCACGGGACACTTATTGGTTAGCACAATTGGTTCAAACGCAATCAGACTTGTGGGTGCTCCGATGTCACGCTGAATCCAAGATCGGTTCGCGTTGCAGAGCACGATAAAATCCTTGCCAGCACAGGTATCGTGCGATGGTATATGTGCCTGCAAACCAGGTTGCCACATTTGATTACACAGTGCCTCGTATCGCTGCAATTGAGTGGAGAAAAATGCGGGAAGGAGGGCCAAGTATTGCTTTGTCTGGTTAGTTTTGAACGTCGTCGTAGTTTTTAGTTATTACGTGCCCTAAAGATGGCCAAATTCTGAAGGCATTTTAAAAGTTCAGTTTGCCCTTGGCCGGTCGCATCAGCTAATAACATTTCCAAAATCACGATTGGCTGTTATCTACTCTTACGAACAATCCCAGTGTAAGAACATTTATTGTGGCTGCGTGACTACAGACATTGGTGGTCAGGACCAGATTAGATGCTGAGGAAGCTCACGAAGCTGGAATTCACAAACAGATGTATAAAAAAAGCTTTTTTTTTACTTTCTATCTACTGTTTACTTGTTTATCCCTCTGAGGAGATGTAAGTTTAGCATTTCCTTGTAACTAGTCCTGTTCACAGAGCGACGTCTAACAGGGAAACACTAAGCAAGAGAGCATTGGTGTAGTATTTGTGAAGAACTCTATTTTTGTTAACACTGCGATAGTACATTTATTATTAGAAGAGAAAATCGAGGTCACTGATCCATATATCGAAATTTGTGTGGAAAAGCCACGGTTGCTCGGCCAGGGTGACATTACGGTTTTCAAAGTACATATTTTAGCACTTGGGCTACTATGGCCCAAGTAAAGGTTCCTGAAACTTGCTAAGTTCTGTCTGGGGCTTTTCTGGAATAAAATGTGAACCACTTTTTTTTTATCAATGAAAGCTTAACTATGGCTGAACAAACATTTTTTTCTTCGCCCGCCGTGGTTGCTCAGTGGCTATGGTGTTGGGCTGCTGAGCACGATGTCGCGGGATCGAATCCCGGCCACGGCGGCCGCATTTCGATGGGGGCGAAATGCGAAAGCACGCGTGTGCTTAGGTTTAGGTGCACGTTAAAGAACCCCAGGTGGTCGAAATTTCCGGAGTCCTCCACTACGGCGTGCCTCATAATCAGAAAGTGGTTTTGGCACGTAAAACCCCATAATTTAACAAAAAAAATTTCCAAAATCCATCTCGTCACAACGAGCTGATCTGCAAACTTCAACATAACGACACCATCCGTTCTTGTTTTCTTTCTTTCGTTCATATTTATGTTTAGCGTTTAGAAATGTTAGCACCTTAATTGGCGCCGCCTAACCTTTCCCACTTGGAAATGACAATAATAAAGGCCACAGACATGCAAGAGAATCACACAAAATCGTACTCAAACCTAAAGTCAACTTATACAAATAAGTGAAACAATGTTTTTTTAGAGCCATGCCAATTAAAAAAGCAACAAGTAAATCCAGTCACCTAAAAACGATAAAGTCAGGGCACAAAAGAACACATGGAATAAGTTCGCAAGAAGGCACATTGCCCCACCCATCTATTGTTTTTTTGAGTATGGATGGATGGATGCATCTTGTGATCCTCGCCTTTGGAACGGGGCTGTGGGTAGTGCTACTAAGCTCTTGTTATTATATCGCCCAATGCCCTACGAATGCTAAAAAAAATCCACGAAGAATTCCAATCGCCAATCTTTCTGGACCTCTATTGAAAACTTTGGTTTTCTTCACCTCCATTGTTTGTCGTTTCCCCACTTTTCTCCCTCCAATTTTTCAGTCACCTCTTACTCATCTCTAGTGCGGACATGCTTTTTTCCCCCTGCTCTCGCTGAACCCAAGTGCTTCAATGAGGCCAGAGGTGCCTGAATGGACCGCTGCGTATTGTTACGTAAGGATGAAAGGATGACATCCCCGTAACAATATTTTCACATTCAAATAAAATTGCTTCATCGTTTCCCTTGCTTTACCAGCGCAAGCACATGGTTCATCTTCCTTGCTGTATCTCACTCTCCAGTGCGTGCCCTAAGGCATGCTGATCTCGCTTCGAAAGATAAAGAGCGTATCAAACTTCTGGCGTACCAAGTAAGAGGGGCTTTATTGGTACTGCGGAAGGTTAACTAATTAACACAGCTTAAACAATACTTATCTTTGTTGACCTTTTAAGTATTTGAATGGTCTCTTTCGTGACGGTAAGAACATATTTATTGACAAGAGATACGTGGATATATAAGATTACTTCATCGTGGTATCTGGTTTAAAAGGGAGAGAGTTCTGATATACCACATATACGCGAGGCGTGTATGATAGTCCTGCACGTACAGAGTTCAGGATCCTACTGAGTTCATATCACACGTGTGCTTGCGTGCCACTACGCTACATGTTCCTCGCCATCATAGTCTCGTCGTCTTAATCTGATGCGCTGTGTCGAACTAAACCTATAGGCAGCGGTTTCGAGTTTTAGAACACAATACGTAGCATCTTTTTGAGCACCTAATTACACAAAAATGTTCAGCGGCGATATTGCGATAAATGCGAGACAAATGCGCTATCATTACCTCACATCTCTTTGAGGTCCCGAATCCATGATTTAAAACACGTTTACTACATTGGAAAATGTTGTTGAGGAGCTCAACCCGCCGCGGTGGCTTAGCGGCTATGGTGTTGAGCTGGGGGATCATATTGCTACGGAACAGCCGCCACAGTGTGGCTGCACTGAGGAAGAGGAAGACGACGTGGCCCCGCTTGAGATAGCGTCGCCATCTTTGCCACCGTTGGTCTACGTGTAAATATATTGTAAAGAGACTTGTACATCAGCTACACGTAACATTAATTTGGTGGAGGTGCTGGGTATCGATCCCAGTACCCGCCCTTGGCGGCCGCATTTGGATGGGAGTGAAATGGGGGCAAAGAAAGCGTTGCTTTAAAGTACAGTATTGTCACTGCGCACTTCGTGTAAGTATTGCGCGTGCGCATTGTTTTGAGCAGAACGGACTGAGGGGGGCTTTACGCCGCCAAACTGGAAATTCAGCATCGAAGGTTGCTGTATAGTGGAAGGGCTCTAGATAATTCTCTACCCCTGGGATTCGTTTGCCTGCACTTCAGTACCCAGCAGTTACGATACGTATTTGTTGGCGGCCCATGTTGAGGAAAGCGAGGTTGTGCGCAAAAAAAAAAAAAGAGAGAGAGAGAAAATCGACAGAACCCACCTCATGATGACTGTCGACAGTAATGCATTTAGCACTGAAGCAGTGTAGCGACACCGGGTATATCCATCGTCGAAACACCTGGTGCATGAGGCGTGTACTTAAGAGGGACTCCTCTCTCTCGCCCTTCCCTGTGAACACTCTGCGCCATCTAGAGGCCCGCCACCAAGCCAGCGTGTAGCCTCCGAAATGCACGGCGCGCCGGTGCGTGTGAACGCTGAGAAACGCATCACGCGGCAACTGGGCTCCTCTCGCGTTTCTTTCTGGACACGCTGCGCAATGCAGTGGCGCTACAGGGAAGTCCGTGCGTGGCCTCCGAGACAAGAAGAAGTGTGGCGCTCCGGTACTTGCGCAGTCTGAGAATTGTTCCTCCGCTTGCCGCACACACAGTGCCCCATACTGATTGATCCACGTTGGCGATATGCTCATTGAAGAGGCGGTGCACATATCTGGTGCATTTATGGCACAACTCGCTTAAACGTTGCCGCGAAAGCCACCCAGGTAATAGCTGCACATTCCCGCTGCATTTGTGCCGTAGCTCGCTAAAGCGTCGGGATGTTGTCCTCGAAAAGTTGTGAGCACTGGGTTCGATTCTGCCCAGCGCGAGAAAAATTTTGAAGGATTGCTAATGATACATTCGGCTCGTCGAAATCCCCCACCGCGAGAACGGCTGGTCGAAATGTAGTCTGGCCCCCCTCTCTTGTGCTTTCACCTGCACACGTCGCACCATCTAGCGGCGACGCCTTAAATTCCACGCTCGGCGCGGGTTGGATTCCGCAGAGCATCGAAGAAATTAAAAGGATCTTTCTTTTTCTCTCTCTCTCTTTGTAGAGTGGTTAATTCACAGCGGCAATTACATAGTTGATCAAGTTGGCCAGGAGGAGGTTCATTAAAGAACAGCACGCACCTACTGGCACATATCCAGGGGACCGAGTTGAAATCAAAGAGGTTCATAGACCAGCACAAACTGAGTGACACATACTCAATGCTCCAGGTAGGGGTCAGAGGTACACTGAAGAGAGGCACTTGCACAGTGCCACATCCTCATACGCCTATGTCGACGACAGGTGTTCGTTGAAGACCTGCACATGGGTACGCGGCGTCACATGTAGTCCGGTGGTCAGTTTCCCCAGATAGATAGATAGATAGATAGATAGATACCCGCGGAAAGTGCGCGAACTATCCTAAGAACAGTATTAGCATTAGAAAAAGAATTTGCGTGCATTGCGCGACCTATGAGAATCTAACGGACGTTTTCATTGGCCAGTGGGGAACTTCGATGAACCGACGATTTCCAAGTATAGATCACAAGATCAAGTTGGGCACATTTCCACCAGAAAACTACTCGCTCAACATAAACTTGCGGCCCTCGAACATGTGGATCCCACGAATGGCGACGATGGGACGACGGCACTCTAAGGCCGGTGGAATGATGACGATGGTATCTGAACACTTGTAGACTTCCGATATTCATACGGATCTGAACTCACTGTAACGGTAGCAATATCTCAAAGCGAAGATGACCATCATCTTAAGAACAACTTCTTTAAGCTGCGCTCGACGCCGTCATCGTCCGTCATCGTAGTGCCTGCTGTGGCCTCCGAAATGCATGAACAGACGCCAGCGCTCTCAGAGTCTCTGTAGTGCTCCGCAAGCAGCAAGAATTACCAAGCTAGAACATGGCGTGGCAGCGCAGTGGTTAGCGCATGCACTTCTCACCTGCAGGTTGTGCCAGCGGCTTGAGTTACAACACCAGGGGATGGTAAACTTTTTCTTCATTCTATTGCGATGCCGAGAAGCAGAGGGGTAGCAGCTTCTTTAAAGCGTCGATCCTTGTGCGTTTTTTATTCAGCGATGCGCCTCACCTTTTCATAAGCAGAAGATATTTCTTTACATTGGCAACCCATTACCCTGCGTCCACCATAGCGCGGTATGGTATCCGCGACACCATGCTCAGCAACAGAACACCGCAGCCACTGAGCAACTGTGGCGGGTTCCTGGCAGACTTGCACATGCGCACAAGGCTCGTCGGTATACGTCTCGCAGCGAAAAGGAAGCCACACAAATCACTGCTGGCGCTACAAGACAGATGGCTGTAGAAGAAGGAAGGACGCGCCGCAATGGAGGCTCAGTTGACTCGACATTCTCGCAGCCTCGTTGCGCGCTGATTAATGGGAAGTGTTTTCGGTTGCGCCACTCTTCGTGCCTCCGGGCTGATTAAGTGCCACCTTAGAGCTGAATAAGATAGCACGAAATGCCAATCTTTTCGTTTGTTAAGACATGCGCATCGAGGTTTGCACGTATGTTTGTATATACGTATATAGATTTGCACAGTTCTCAATGTGTATTGCTCTGCGCCACAAGAAACTGATGCAACTAGAAAAAAAAACAAATAAAGAAACCCTAGGCTCAATTTTCTTACTCGTCGCCATACATCTTTTCCCCAATACTCTTTGTTACCTGAACACATTTGCACATTACGAAAAAAATTTAAATAACTTCTGCACCATTATTCCGGACCACGGACAGAACATCTGCACACAAAAAAATTAAAAGCTTATTTTGGTAAATAATTAGTAGAGTATTTACTAAATTGGTAATTCCACAAATGAAACTTCACTCCAGCGCGTCAAGATCGCTACTACATGCTGAGTTAAGTTTTTCGTGCTTCAACCATAATTTGGAGGTATGAAATTCAGCTCAGCATAACTTATACTTTGAACGTTACAGGATTAATTTCGTGAAGGTCTCGTCACAGCACAGTGCCACGTGGCACTGTGCTGTGACGGGACCTTCAGCCAACTTATCTGTGTTAGCACACACTATGTTGGTGTTCGACGAGCTCAATTACTCGAAAATCGTCCACGATCCAAACAGGGTGTTGAAAACGGAAGGCCGAAACAAAAAGAGAAATCAATATATAACAAAAAAGGAAAGAAATGGAAGAATAGGAGGTGAAGCAGTTAATCAGATGACACATCCTGTTGAATACACTGTAAAGACGTAATGGGAGCAGGAGTACAAAGCACAAGAGAAAAAAAGCAAATGACATTAGAAAGGAGCGTCTGACGCTATCTATAACAGAGAACTTTATATTCCCTGAAGGCACTTGCTTAATTGACAAGCTCTAGCCAGTTTACATGAATACCATCACCTTTGTCTACCATGATTATATAGTTTCGCTTCTTTTTCTTTCCCGCCCACCTCCTCCTAGGACATTTGTCCCCAATGCACTTTGCTATGCAAAGTAACATGTAGGGACCTGCTTATATCCCCATCAGGTGCATTGTCCACTTTTCTCTCTCTCTCTCTTTCTCTCTCTCTCTCTGTTGCGACAGAGTCTGCCAAAATCCAGAGAATGTGGAGAGGTCAGATGAAGGTCGAGACTTGATTATCTTTTCAAGTTCATTGAAATGAAATCATTATCGGTGCGTACAAGCGCTCATTTCATCGTCCACTCCTCATCATGTCATGTTATGAAAGTTCATCATTATCATCATCACCGAGGCTTGTAGTGACCAGCAGTTCGCAAACTACGAAGTACGAACCTGGAGCCAGTGCTGGGCAAGTGAACTTCATCAGGGCAACGTCGAAACGACGAGCTCAAGAGCAAGGATTCTCTTGTTCGACCGCTGCTGATCACATTCTGTCGAACTGTTACAAAAGTCACACGTATACTCATAAAGCAAAACACACAGTGACACCGCACAATGTACGGTGTCACACAGACAGTCATTTGCGCAATTCCGTGACTTTCACATAACGCAGTAGCTCCAGTCAGCAACCACAGGCGGTCTGTACAAACGGAGCGTGGCGTAAAGAGTTTATTCTGATGAACATTCTACATGGTTAGCGCAAACCGAACAGGTGAACGAGAAATGAGACTAGACGAGCCCTACAAAGGGTATGGCCATGGTGGCGCTTTTCTTCCCTCCATTTGTGGCTCTTCGGTTCCGTACTGTGGTGGTTAACATCATCACGTTGCAAGGCGTGTGGCGCGAGGAAAATGGAGGAGACGGTGCGTGATTATGAAGCACACTTTAATTATATTAGACGGCATACAGACACGAAAAACATCTTCAACTAGATGCACGCATGCATGATTGTTGGAAAACAGGGAAAAAAACTAAGCAGTCTCACGAGGTTGCTGTTCGAAGTCCGGAGGGTGGTGAAACTGGTAGAGTCCTTTAGACAGAACGCTCGCGGGTAGAATGATGACCGACGCGGCAAAGTAGAAGGGGCACGGGGCAGGAGAAGGTGAGTGGCCTACAACTGGGCAGACGGCAGTAGGTCGCTCCGAAATATCCTGCAAGGCGAGGGCCCAACACGGTCTACGTGTCGATGAAGGACGCTTTCTATCCCGAACCTCGCGCGTAAATGAGGGTTCCGAGACGGCAACAGGCCGCTCCCAGGTGTCGTGCCGGGCAACGACCCGAGGCGTTCTCTGTCCCGAAGACGGAAACCCGGTCAAGTGAACCTCACGAGTAGATGCGGGTTCCATAGGCTCTGTAGCACTTGTCATGCCGGTGTTTGAACGATCGTGTTCTTGTTCCTCACTGAAATGGTGCGACCCACTCTGAGAGATCGGCAATGAATCGGCCGGTGAGAAAACCGTCATTATTAATTGTTTAGGAAACTAAAGTGAAATGAAATAAGTATTTGGTAAACGCGAATTAAAATTTCAACGGTCTACTGATCAAATATCAAAGTAATACAGTAAAACTTATGTGATCATACGAAGTAAAAGAATATATAGGCATACAATTTTTTTTCGCGGGCAGAAAGTTGCAGAGGGCTTCACAAACGTTCCTGCAGCTATAACCCAGTACGCTAGCCCCAAATGAAAGAATTACCGGAAGAGTCAAATTCAAGTCAAGGTTTTGGAAGGGATCTTCTAAAAAATCTTTTCATTTGAATAATGAACCGGCGATATGTCAAGAAGTGTTGCAGAGATTCCCTCTCATTGCATAAAGATCACAAAGGTGATATAGCTAGACCAGAGCTGTGGAGGTAAAAGTTCAGTCTCGTAATCGTAACTTCGATTTTGTAATCGTTACTTGTAAACGATCTCGTAATTGTTACTTCGATTTTTCTAGTGGAACACCATTTGCTGTTCCAAGGAAAATTGAGATGAGGGAAATCAGATGTTGCAACGATGACTTGGCGAAGTTATTTGTAGTGGAATATTTTCTGAATCGCGCCGCAGTGATGAAGGCTGACGTAGGTAAAACGCAGATTACAGGACCAACGTGGGATGCTACTGCAAGTGCATCTGCATTTCATTTAAGGCTATACCTTTGTGGCCTGGCGTCCACACTAAATTAAAGAGACGCAGATGTCTTGGGAGGAAAGCATAGACTTTTACTAATGAATCTGACAATTTGGACTTTGTTAGTCAAGAACAGACAAAGAATCAGTTAAAATTACGATGGTAATTTGTGTAAAGCTAAGACAATTGCCAATAATTCCATCTGAAAGATTGATGTGAAGTCAGGTAGTCGAATGGAAAAAGACCAATTTAGATGTGGTGATACAATGCCCACACCTGCTTTTTCTTTACAGATTGAAGCATCAGTTGCTATAACGGTCTTTGTATTCAGGTGTGCAAGGTGGTCTTCCAATTAAACCATTTAGATATTTATAAAGCAAATGTTCAGCATTGTCTGAAAAAATATTATCAAATCCTATTTTAGCGACGGGAACCAAGGAACTTGGTAAGACCACATCACATAGGTGAACATTTAATCGGTCCAATAGTTCTTGTACGACAACAACATGAGGGCAACGTGAGCGGTACCATTGAGGGTAAAAAAAATGAGGCGGATTCAGTAATGAAAACATATTATGACCTCCTCTGTGCAGATGCATATATGTTTAGGAAAGTTGGTACTGTCAATATACGAAATCGCATGAGAATGCAGGCGTGCTTCTTGATATAAAATATCATTCGAGAGAAATTTAGGAGGCCCAAGGCATAAGCGTAATGCCTTTCATGCTAATAGAACCAGAGGCCGAAGCTTTTATGCGGGTCTGCCAGGAAAGAAAACGCAGCCGAACTCTATTAACGGGCGAACATACCTGGGCAATACATAATAATTAGGGCATGCGGGCGCAATCCTGATCGATTGATGCTAAGTCTACGCCGCATTTCTGCAGCGCGCGTTCCCTTTGAGGTTATGGGCTGTATATGATGACTCCAGTTAAGCTTTTCTGTGTATATGTCAACCAAATGTTTAAGTAAATATACGTGCGGTATACTCTCTTGTCGATAAAGAATCTCAATTTGCATAGTAACACTTTGAGGGAAATTTAGTATAGAACTCTTTCCGATATTAAGAGAGATTAATGCCAGCAAGCCTCAATTCAAGGCTACTCATATAGGGCTGTAACGTTTGCTAACTTTAAGTTCTAGTTTGCTACAAGACACGTATATCTACCGGCGCAGCAAGAAATACGATGTCATCGGCGTATACGTACACCTGCGCATACTTTGGCATGTGTAGGGTAGCAAAGTGGACTCAGTCTGGTTAACCTCCCTGCCTTTCCTGGCTCCTTTCGCTCTCTCTCTACACTACTCAGATCTCCTCTGCGCGAGCCCCTTTTTATCCGCTGCATGAGCCTCGATTGTTTTGCTTTTCGTCCTCTTCTTGAGGTCAGCCACACTGTCGTCTGCTTTTGCTACTCTCATTTCTCAATGCCTGCATTTCTCAATGCCTGCCAGAGAAAGTCCGCAAGAGTACCAGCTGGAACGCTTTGTACTGTTCCTGAGGACCACGGACACGCTTGTCAAACCGAGAGCGCTTCGTGGTATTCTGTCTTCAGGGCGTGCTTTAGATTAAGTTCATCCTGATTATCTCTATATCTATCTCCCTTTCTTGCTCTCTCTCACTCTCTCTATTCCCCTTCATCCAGACAAGGTAGCCAGCTGGGACAATCGGGGGTGAACGTGCCTCCCTTTCCTACATATCATCTCTCTCTCTTCCTCTTCTCTTTAAGAAAGTATCACAAATGAAAACAGAAAACACGCGAAAACTACTACCCAATGCGTCAGCTTGAAGTGAATTTGAATTATGGGGTTTTACGTGCCAAATCCACGATCTGATTATCAGGCACGCCGTAGTGGGGAACTCCGGAAATTTAGACCGCGTGAGGTTATTTAACGTGCAACTAAATTTAAGTGCAAGGCTGTTTTCGCATTTCGCCCCGTCGAAATGGCGGTGTTTTGAAGCGGAAAACAACAGAAGTGACTAAGGCAAACACGGCTATACAAAACGTGAGCATCGACAACCAGCCAACCAAATACATATATGCATCTTTTTCCTGTTTCTGCATCACAAAGACGAGGTTTCTTTCGTGGAAATTTCAGCGTGCAAGCAAGCATATGACTCAGCACAACGACGAATGTGATGATGTATGATGACTAGCGGTGCTGCTTGACGTGACTTTCGGCTATGGTTAAGCTAGGTCTGACATTCTGAGAGATAAATAGTATGCTGCGAAGAGTTACTGCCAGTAAATTCAGTATTTGCGACTCATAAGTTAGTAAGTTGAGATTCATATGCACGGCGGCTATATACGCAGTCATCAAAGAACGCCAAACATGCACTCACAGGCTTTGATCACTCTGCGTCAACTGCGAAATAAGCTCAAGAATCAAATTATTTCTGTGTAATGGCTGAAATTGTTTGGGAACATCAAGGTCTTTTTCATCAAACGAGGCCAAGGATTTTGATATAATTGGAACGAAGGAGACAGAAGTGAAACATGATGTGGCAGGCTCTCTGAGATGGCTGTACGGCGATGACGTTGCTTCAAACGCGCGTAGAAAGCTACTCAGCGCCAATATATTCAAGTTGGCTAAAATTAGGGCATGTCCCGCACTTCCACACATCGCTTTTTATTTCTTACTGTTCCATGACGTTGCTAGAAGGCGCTGTGCTGATGTAGTGTACGCGTTAGACACCCCTGCTCATAACGTACAACGTGATATACGTTTTATCGTTTCTTGGTGTTTGCCTTCGTAGTGTCCAACAAACGCCGTCGATAGTAATCTGTCTTCGTCTATCCATCCGCGTGGCAGGGCAATTCACTAAACTTTTAGAAGGCCAGACGACGAGCTCTAAAAAGTTCCCTTAACAGAGCAGCTCAACGCTTTTCACGGACGTTTCTTAGTACGTTGCGTTCGTCTCAGCTTACTAGCTCCTTCGTTTCTTTTTCTGTTTTCAGAAAAGCGGTGCGCACTAAACTTTCACTCCCTCGAGGATTAAACTTACAGGAAGTTCTTCGAAGCAATCGTATTGCATAAGAACTGACGACCGTTTATCCCTGCCACTGACGAGGCATAATACTAACGAGCGTCGCTTAGCGATCAATGTGGTGTCGGCTTATTCTGCAAGCTCTTTTCATACGCGAACAACTGGAGCAGTCCTCTAGCTCTCGGCATTTGCGTTAACAGCTGCCCGCAAAGCTTATGTTCGGCATAATTGGGTGGAGAAAAAAGAAGAGTATTTCGAAATGAAGGAAGGGCGAAATGCACGGGGCGGTAAGTTTGCTTGACGCTGGTTACTTATTCCGAGCGGCAACACATACGCAGGTACCGAGACTGCCTCAATAAATTGGTGCAGTGCCATCAAAGCTACAGGTGGCGTTATCCAATCATCAAAATAATTAATAAAAGTCAGCTGTTGTTTTAAAGGAAAGTTTTCCGGGCGAACCCTCCTTAACTTCGCTGACCGTGGCTGCTGTTGAGTTCGCTTGCTGTCCTGCCTAATAAATTGCACACAGGACAACGCTCATACAACAAATGAGCTAACATGTAGCCCCCATCTGTACCGACGCTTACGCTGGTAGCTGTCTCTGTTCTCTACGGAATCGGTGAAACATCGTACAATACCTAAACTTACTTCTTGCAACAAAGTTACGCCTTCGAGTGCTTAGTTCCTTTAATTAAGCCAAGTTTTTCATTCCTTCGTTTATAGCCTTGTGTGTGGTCCATTGGTTTCTCGCAGGGTAAATCGATCCATATTTTGGAGATAGTGACGTAGTAAACCACGCTGACCCCAGAGACCACGTAAAGCGTGGTCGGGCGGGTGTCACGTGGTGTGGGTCCCCGTATTCCACAGTCTTGCTGGCAGGCACGTAATCGCTATGCTGCAAAATCCAGTGCAGAAGATAAGTTGTTTAGCATTCAATTAACCACTTCACGAAAACTTTCTTTTACACAGATGCCAACGTGTGCGTTGGATCTGCATTATGTTTTTAGGCGCAAGCATATATACCTCGTCTGTAAACCGGCGTTATTATGTTTGTCCCCGAGAGGGAAGATAGCGCCGGATGAGGAAGGCACCTGGAGGTGCAGAAGAGAATCAGGCACCGGTGTACCAGGCTTCGCACCGCCGAGATCATTGTATGTTAGTGCTTCGACGCGGCGGAGCTCGCTTTCCATGTTCGCGTGGTCTCTTCTTTGCATGTGTAGCAATTCGCGTTCGGCAAAGAAACGCCACCTGCAGTAAAGTCTAGGTGGCGTTGAGCGAAGTGGGAAAGAAGAAAGGAGGCAAATCGTTGCGGAGGAGGAGGGAAGGCGGAGGAACATTGGGTTGACCTCCTCTGGCAGTTGCGACGGGTTCTGTGTGCACTAGACCTAACCCTCCGCGACGCCACCTATTCTGGTCGTGACCATCCCAGCGAGAATCGGGACCCTCCCTCCACATATAACGAGATAACAAAGCACTTTTATCTAGACCGCAGAATATACAGCACACCTCACAATAAGCTCACCAGGCCTCAAGCCCTCACGTTCAGAATGCTTCAAACAAACACGTACCCCACGCAGAACAGACCACATCACTACATGACTGACCTATACGAAACATCATATTGCGAAAATTGCCATAGCACACTAGACGTACATCACTTGCTCTGGCCGTGTGGCCGGACCCACGCAAACAAGGATCAAGACTCCGCCAGGCTACAAGAAGCATTACGCAGCACGGACCTGGCGGAGCAGCTCTCGGCCGTCCAGCGAGCCCATGATGCGGCCAGGGAGTTACAACTCCCGGTCCCAACGTGGGAGTAGCCCGCTCGATGGGACCTTGCGTCACGTAGCTCGCAAGACCTTTCATTAAAGTTATTCAATCAATCCAATGTGCACACTATAGATGTACCGGGTTCGTCTCGTGATCGAGAGGCCGCGCGGGAAGGACGGAGGAGCGATGCAAGCGGTGGCTAACCGAGCGCCACTCAACCGACCCCGAAGTCTTTCGCCAGGCGCAGGACACAAGCTGAACAAGTCCGGCAAAAGGCGTGGGCTAGGTGTGCCCAGGAGACTCCCGTTGAACCTGCTAGAGGGCTTGCCACAATGCGAACATTTTACGCGCAATGCACAAAAAAAAAAAAAAAGAATAGGTCCCATACGCTCGCGCTTAATACGCATTGACGAAGCGATTCACAGCAGTATTCTTTTTTCAAGCGTTAATCAGATAAAATATTTATGCTGGAGTGTAGAACTGCATTGCTCCACATAACCTTTTTCTGTGATATATTAATATTTTACAAATATTTCAAAACAACCTACGTAGGTAGCCTGCGAAACCATGTAGGTCATACGAAGAGGTATTTCGTGGCCCTGCCGTAAGCATTGACTTAAAACACCACTCGTGCGAGTTAATATTGGATTTCACGTTGTATAAAAATGTATTTCCACATTATGTACAACGGTTATGTGTACTAAATTCGGCAGAAACACTTACGAATGCTTACGTGTGAGAATGCGAAAACCCGGTAGTCCTTTTGGTGAAATGTTTTCCTTTCCGACATTCCTTGCCCGCGCAAGCTCTCGCCTGCGTTCTAACTGCACCTCGGTAATGTCCAATCGAAGCGCACCAAGCGTCGCTTGCCGGCGAGGAGTTCATAACTCGAAGGACCACTCAGCGGCGTTCAATTGACCATTAATGCTTTTCACACGCAAGCGTACGTGCTCGGTCTGTGAAATCGGCGAGATTATATGTGTCGCCGCGAGGGAAGCGAGCGCTGCAGGATGAAGGCGCCTGGAAGCGGAGAAGAGAATCGCGCACCGGAAAAAGAGGTCCACGCTGAGCGTGCGGCAAAGCAACGCCACTGAGACGAAAGTCTAGGTGGCGTTGAGCGAAGCGGGGAGAGACAAAGAAGGGGAAACGTCGTGGGGGAAGAAGGTATGCGGAAGCGCGATGGGTTGACCTCCTCTGGCAGATGACATGGGTTCTGTGTGCGGCATGCACGTACCGGGTTCGTCTAATGATCTAGATGCCGAGCAAGAAGGTCGGAGCAGCGACGCAAATGGCGGCAGGCCGAGCGTGAATCGCCCTACCCCGAAGTCGTCGCCAAGCGCCGGGCACGAGCTAAGCAACTCTGGCAAAAGGCGCGGGCTTGGCGCGCCCAGGAGATTTCAGAGCATGAAGACGTGAAAAATCAATAGCGTGAATAGTGTATTGCCAAATTGCTTGAAACTATAAAGACTGTGCCTTCCCTTACAGTGCCTATCTTTCCTGATAGCAATTTACACTTTACAAAATCCAACCACCGACATAATCATACAAATAAAAACTAAGCCTTGAAGAAAATCGCCACACTTACACGCAGTAAAATAATTTTAAAGCGTTCTACTCGAAATGCACAAAAGGTTAACACCCTTTCGCTTGGTCGTAAGCCACGTTCGCGAAGTCAAACGTCACTGTAACTCTTATCCTGTTCGCTGAGCTGTTCGCTACTACATATAGGATCGTCGGCATATGGTAGGTAGTGTTGATTATGATTCCCTGTGAGGTACTGATAAGCGGTCCCTAATCGCTCCTTTAGGTCAACCCTTCGTCCCTCAGCTTTATCGACGCCATAAGGTGAAGAAAACAAAACTCTGCTCAACCCACTGCCGTAGAACCTGCGACGGCTTCGGCGACTATCGCGCAACGTTAGCACTTGCCAATTCGCACAACGTTCTGTGAGGCTCGTGGACTCCGCAAGTGATGGTCTCTGTGTTTTGATCGAAAAGAACGGAAGCAGAGTGGCTCCATTTATGCTAGTTACAACCGCATGAAGCAAGCAGACAATTAAGCCAAAGAAAGCGAAGGAGGAATTACCAGAGGTTTTCATTGAAATGTCAAAATAATAAGTGAAAGGCAAAATGAAAGTGGAGGAATGGATGCCACCAGTGCTAGCCGAATCCAGATTTTCCGAATTACGCGTGCGATGCTCCACCTATTTAGCTACGGCGGCTGCTTTTCGCCAGCCCGCATTTTTCGGGCATTTGTGTGTGGGAATGGATCTGAGCACTGGGAGCGTCAGCCAAAATGCAACTCGCTTGACGCGGAAGATGTGTGTTTGGCTTCCGCTAGCGGCAAGCTGGCTATTCGCTCATTTTAATATTCCCTCACTTCGAGCGCAGCTCCTAGGCGCCGGTTCCTGCGTTGAGCGTCGGCATAACCGACTGAATGATCACCGCGAAGGATGAAAGAACGAAAGCGGAGCTCAGCGGCGGATGAAATTCGGTGAAAGCGAAGAAAGCGCGAGGTATTGCGAGAGCGTGACAAGAAAAGCGTGGCGCCGCGCAAGACGGGCTCTGCGGCGACGATGGCTACGAGATGACGCCATAGTAACGCGCATCCTCTGTATAGAAACAAAGCGCTGCATGAGCGGGGGTCTGTTTGCGGCGGCTGCTGTGAATCGCGCTTACGCGTCTACCACGGTTTGCCCCTTGTGATCTCCCGCTTAGCGAGCCCGTTGCGTCACACTTCGCTCCGTTTACAACGTGCCAGACGAGACAGATGGTCTGCGCCAGCCAATATATCGCGAAATTAAAACACGTATAGCGCCTCGCATTAGGAAGTATTGTAGTCGTCGGGGAATTATTTAGTGCGATTTCTACATTTTGATTAAAACGTCGGTTAAATTCTCCTTGACATTCCTTTGCTTAATTATCTGTTGGCCTCATGTGGTTGTGGCGTTTGGCCATGGTGAACGCTTTTATTGGTAAGCATTTTAACCCATTTCGTGAAAGTAGGCTGTCAAAGAAAGCAGTTCCTACGGGAAAAAGGTATCAGCGGGAGGGAAGAGAGCCAAAGTCCCATTTCAAAGACAGCAACTGGAATCTCAACGATAGCTCCACATGCGGTAGTGAGGAACGCAGAGCGGTAGCCTGCGGATTCTATCCTATTGAATAAAATCTCAAGATCTAGAATAAGGTCTTAAGAACGTTTCGTTCGCGGCATCGCAGGACCTAGTTTTCAATCCTCCGCCAGCGTTTACGAAGTCGCGGCGGTGCAGACTTTGATTTTTCTCCTCATCGCTAGTCTCGTTCCGTAGGTCTTTGAAATGCTTAGCTTAAATACGCGCATCATTCGGTCGCTATATCAGCGTTACTTCCGTGTGCTTCGTAACGTTGCTTTTGGAGCTTCTGTGCTTACTAACCTTACGGTCAGTAGGCTTCAATTCCTTAACTCAATTTCGTTTGCTCTCGAAGAGTGGCGGTCACGCAAGGCTTTCACGTTACGAGTGCAATACAGTGTATATATAATGATAATATTTCTAAAAGCCGCCGCAAGTGATCGTGTATTGTGATAGTCTGTGGTGATAGTGACCTTCTCTGATAATGTGTCAGTGCTTCCTTTCTTTCTTTCTCTCTCTCTCTCCCAGGCAGGATCTAGCAATGCCTGCCGTATGCACTCCAACCCATTTTTATCTTCCGTAAGTTTCCTTCTCATAATCACGGTCCCTTGTGAGTAACTGATCTAGATAAACGTACTACTGCACATACTCTAGAGGCTGACTGATGATCCTGAACTCCTGTTCCTTGCTAAACTATTGAACATTTTCTTTGTGCTCTGCATATTAATCTTTAACCCCACTCTTACACTTTCTCTGTTAAGGTCCTCAATAATTTGTTGTAATTCGTCCCCAGTGTTGTTGGCCAGGACAATGCCGTCTGCAAACAGAAGGTTGCTGAGATATTCGCCGTTGATCCCCACAGATGTTCGTCGTTGATCCTTCCCAGTTTAATAGCTAGAATACTTCTTTCAAGCATACAGTGAATAGCACTGGAGAAATAGTGTCTCTTTACCTGACCCATTTCTTGACAGGTAGCTTTCTGTTTTTCTGTTGGAGAAAAAAGGTAGCTGTGCAATCTTTGTAGATATTTCCCAAGATGCTTCTATGACTGCTCGTATCTCTACTGAATCAAATACCTTTTCTTAACCTGTGAAAGCCGTGCAGATAGGTTGATTGTACTCTGCGTATTTCTCGATTACCTGATTGACGACATGGATATGATCACTTGTAGAATATCCCTTCCTAAAGCCAGCCTGTTCTCTTGGATGACTGAAGTAGTCAAGTATTGTCCTTATTCTATTGGAAAGTATCTCGGTGAATATTTTATAAGATACCGAAAGCAAGCTAATGGGCCTATAACTTTTCAATTCTTTAACGTCTCCCTTCTTGTGGATTAGTATAACGTTGGCATTCTTCCAGTTCTCTGGTACACTTGAAGTCGTGAGGCATTGCATATAAAGTGCCACAAGCTTTAAAAGGAGATCTTCTCCATCTTTGATTAAATCGACTGTTATTCCATGTTCTCCTGCCGCTATTCTCCGGGTCATGTCTTGCAAGGCCCTTCTATCTTCAACGCTAGTTATACAAGGAGCCGCTGTATCTTGCTCCTTACTACTTCGAATGAAGGTAGCGTGGCGGCTCTGGGTACTCTGCACGTCAGTATAAAATGGTTCTGCTGCTTTTAGTTTACCTTCGCGATTGCGGATGGTATTACCCTGCTTATCTTGCAGTGCATGCATCTTGGCTTGTCCTTTGTTTAGTTCTCTTCTCACTGATTTCAAGCTGTGTCCATCTTTTACTGCTTCCGCAATCTTTCTCACGCTATAATTTTGAAATATCTCTTCATATAGCTTTGTTGATCATTTTGACAGTTCCACAACTTCAATCTGATCTCTTCAGTTGGACACTTCCATTCTTTGTCGTTTCTTTATTATGTCCTGATTTTTTTACTTGGGAAAGCTTATCCGTTGCTTTGGTCCCTGACCTCCCACTTCAACTGCTTCTTCTGAAATCAACCTAGTTGCGGTTTCATTCATTACCTTTTTGTCATCGTCATCTCTCTGTTCTTTAGCTGCCTATATGTTTGGAAGCACCAGCCTGGATTGGTCTGCTTTTGCCCTTGCTGCGTCTAGGTTAGCCTAACTTTCTTGACTAATTCTACTTTTTCTCTCTTCATATAGAGGGAAGTCCTAGACCTCACTAACATATGATCCCTGGACTTTACCCTACCTAACACTTCTACATTCTGCACTATGCTGGGATCAGCAGAGAGTATGAAACCTATTTCATTTCTTGTTTCTCCATTAGGGCTTTTCCAGGTATACTTCCTGTTGCTGCGCTTCTTGAACAAGGTGTTCATTACTCGGGGCTTATTCCTTTCCGCGAATTCTACCAATATCTGTCCTCTAGTATTCCTAGAAGCGATGCCGTAATTGCAAATTGCTTATTCACCAGGCTGCTTTTTTCTCGCTTTTGCACTGAAGTCGCCTATAACTAGAGCATACTGAGTTTGCACTTTTCTCATCGCTAATTTATCATCTTCATAAAACTGTTCAATTTTTTAGCATCCTGACTGAACGTTGGAGGGTATCTGTTCCAGAGCTTAGCTGGAGTCACTAATTAAATTGAAAATTCACAATGTCACCGGGTGCTTCAAAAGTTTCGCTTCCTGCACTCTTCTTTATTTCATTGTTGTCGATTACGATATTGTTTCTAAATTGGCCCACTAGGACACATTGGCTTCTGTTGTCGAATTCACAACAATTTTCTTTCGTAAGTGTTTCGACAACCGCTTTCAGTTCTAGCGTAAGACTGTTACTGTCAATAGGGGTCTCGAATGATTTAACAGCAAGAGGTTGTATTCACGAAAACAAATTACTTTAATACTGTTCGCAATAGCAGGTGGCAGCCAAGTCAGTGCCAAGCAACACTTAGCCAACGTTCAGTGTATTAAGGAGCATTAAAATACACGAGCCACTGCAGCCTGTTCACGTCACGTGGCCTACGAGGACTTACTATTCCCAGTGCGAGTCATCACGCTGCAATGGCCGACATTAGCTTTTTATAAACATAATTTAACGGCGACAATTTCCGCCAAGGACAGAAGGCGCCGGGCTTGTTGTTTCGAAAACTAAGTGTGCAGCTTTCGTTCTTTCGTAAGTACCGTTAAAGAGGAAGTAATTCTAGATGATGGTTCTCCCAACTGTTGTCTCAATGCAATGAACCGTTTACTTCAGACAGACCTCACGTTCGAGACGTCTTAAACCGGCGATTACCAAACTTCTGTCTCTTATGCTCATCTGCATCTTCTTAACAAGCTTTCCTTTACTCTCTTTTCTTTGTATCTCTCTTGTTCCATTATGCTGCCTCAGTACACAGAGGCGACGGTGGTCGGTGCACTGATCATCAATTTCCATTCCGAGCACCATTAGCTATAAAGAACAATGACTCGAACAAGTCGGACTTTGGTACGTCGCTTTGATATTAGAGGTTTAAGAATAATTTATCTCACTTTTGCAAATGGCGAGACAGCGACGCTCCTGCCGTTCTCAGACGACCGTGGGGACCCTCCGTATAGAACAACCAGTTTCTTATTCAGCTCTTGTGTCAAGCTTACATACTGCCATGAATGTCTCTCGTTTCTTTATTTTTTTTTTGTCCTCTTTCGTTTTTCCTTCGATCTTCTTCTATACAAGCTCTCATCGTGAGCTTCGCCCGAAAGTGTCCGCTATTAACTGGTGGCCCTCTTGAACAAGTTTTATGAGAACCTTTGAGGACTGTACGAGGCGTTTAATTCCCTAAGGCATCCTAAAATGACGGTAATATTAGATTATAGCCTTCCTCGTGGAAACGAGTAATAAAGCTGACGTTATATATGCAAATCGAGCTTTGAAAAGATGTCCTCGGCATGGAGACGTGTTTTTCTCTTTTTCTCTTTGAAAAATGAGACTATGCTTCAGGGAACATGCTTGGACATTCCTTATAAAATATTCACGCATACAGAGGGTATGTATCTTTCATTAGAAGACAGTGAAATAATCACTAACTTCGTTTCGTGACTTAACTTCTGTTCAGCTGCCACTTTGGTACTGAATTCATTTGAGGTTGACCTTCACAACTATGCGAAAACGTGCTTTTTCTTGCAGTTGATGTTTGATGGTGTCCCGCATATGGTACCTGTTCATAAAGAAAGCAGGAATGTTTCGTTGCTGCGGCACTTGTTATTTATAGCACTGTGCCTTTCATGGCTGAGGAGGAGACACCTAGGACGTCAATCAACATTAGATGTCAAGGACAACCTCATAGAACGCCATTGTTATCGAAGCCAATGTAGAGGGCCCTTCCAGAGAGAAGAAAAAGAAAGGTTGAAAAACGCTCAGCAGCAGCCCCTAGTCGATGACTGCTCTAAGCAGCTTTATGGAATGTAGTCCTTCGCACGACCTAGCCAACACAGTTGTACAACTGAACGAATGTTTGCAGAAGCAAAGCACAAGGTTCACAAGGCTCAGTTCAGTAACTGTCGTCACTTCGTCGAAACAGTTGCGTTGCTCCTAGTAGCAGCTGATACATTTCACATGACATGAGTACACTATAGTAATAAAAATAAAGATTGCATTGTTCAAGGTGGCATTCACTAGATTCACAGGAAGTTTCACAGGAATAATACGAATAACAAAAACGAAAGGATATCAGAAGACGTAAACGTCAATTTGAATCGCATCAATTCAAATAAAATGAAGCCATTAAAGCACATCTAAAGCACATAAGTCATCTTACAACGCATGACGTACACTGTAATCATTATTTTCTAAAAATTTCTGCACCTGTCAAAGCTGTCTTTGCCTCATCATTGTATCAATTGCGGTGAAGCATCTCGTACAGCACGGAAAAGCAAAGAGAGAGAGAGAGAGAGTTTTGGTCTCGACCAAAATATATTTCAGGCTAGATACACTTCATTCTTTATTACGTATAAGTGAACTGTTTTCGGAATGAAAAAAAGACGAGAAAGAACAAAAGAAGAAGAAGAAGAAGGAGAAGGAGATGAAAAAGAAGAAGAAGCAAAAACAAACTTAGTAAGGCAAGCCGGACTTTCATAATATGAAAAAGAAAAAGCAGAAATAACAACGAGAACAGTTCTATAGGGCCCACGAGTGCTACATAAAAACAGCAATGCTGAACTGGGTAGCAACCACAACAGGCAGACTCAAGTGGCGTTATTCGAAATAGGCCCGACGAAAGTATTATGGAAGATGACAATGCCACGAAAGATGATGTGTCGTGAGAGACAAAAGCTATAAGCTACGTTTTGACAAAACAACAACGAAACTTGAGGAGTAAAAAAAAAAGCGACTTGTATCCGTTATTGAATCAAGCCGAAAGCGAAACCATCAACTTTCATGGCGACTTCATCTGCTGCAAAATGACGCTGTTGGTATCTGCTACCGACGACACGAAATATTGATGACTTAACGTTAACCTGTAAGTAAACTAATAAGTGAATTCATTAGGATACCGAGCGAGTTACTCGATAGTGCGTCAACGCCTTTATCGTTCTGCACTGGGGCTGCGATATTTGAAAGAGCGTAGGTTTGGGCATCTTGGTATTCCATAACTTTTAGGTTTTTAGTGAACAAAAAGGCACGAGAGACAGAGAGAGGTACGACGCGGACAAAGCGCTAACTTCCAACAATTGTTTTATTCTGCGAAGCGTTACATATATACTTATTATTACACACACACATATATATATATATATATATATATATATATATATATATATATATATATATATATATATATATATATATATATATATATATTACGTGCAAGTAATTTCCCCTATCTTGTGGCTTCTTGTGATATGCCTAATAAAGATCGGGCCCCTAGGTTAACCCTCTTTCCTCCCGTTTTTTGCACCCTTAGAGATTCTTAAGGGTGTACATTGGTTTAGAGTGTGCGTTTCCCACACATACCAAGAGATATACCCTACGAAAGTTAGAACAGCGTCTATCCCTGCCCGCGTCCGCACTCGCCGCGGTATAGAGTGGCTAGGGAGTTGTATCGCCCGAGCACGTGGTCGTGGGTTGGATTCCGGCCACGGCGGCCTCATTCCAATGGAGGCGGAATGCAAACGCTCCTGTACCGTGCATTAGCTGCACGTCAAAGAATCCCAGGCGGCCAAGATAATCCGCAGCGCGCGAACGACGGCGTGCCTGATAATCAGATCACTGTTTGGCACACAAGACCCCAGAACTTTATTATTTCATTTTACTCGCATTTACGACCAAGAATCAGTGCGTCCCATATCAAAGAAAGATGTTGGTACGCGCAGCGTAATTCAACGTAACATTATTTCTTGTATCTTTATGTAGCAAAGAAATGACCTAATTACGTATTACGCGGAGGGCTTCTCACATCTGAACCTGTTCACCGCCGAACAAGTGCAGCGGCACGCTTCCGTAACTAGCGACCACAGTCCACCACTTTCGCCCGCGCACAAAACAGAGTACGTACGTGACACTCTGAGAGCACAAAAGCTGCACTAAACCTACATGTACACTTGCATCTGCAACATGTAGTTATAATACGTGAAGCATTTATCTAGCACAAAGCAACTGCTCCGTGGGAGAAGCGGATCGAGACTTCTGTGAGCGCACTACTTGCGTACACCTCTCGCATCATCTCCGGCCGAGTGTGCAACGGAGTATGACAACCCACACGCGTAGCATAGTACACAGCGCGCGAAAAGCTTCCGCGCGCAACGCTAGAATCGCCTATACACAGCGGCGTTCTCCTTAAATCTGAAAGCGTGGCCAGCCCCGCTGTTTGGCTACACCCGGATCACGCTCCGTGCCGAGAGCTTAGCGGGGTGCTTCGCCCGGCGAAATTAATTGCGCTGCCCGCGAGCACGTGCGTTCATTCGCTTGAAACGGCCGTGTATGCGCCAAGCAAGGCTTACGAGCGTTTTTCGGTCGCAATTTCACGCCGAAAGGGGTAGCGAACGGCGAGCGTGTTACTTTGAGCCGCACTCGGGCCGGGCTGGTGTGGCGACAACCGTACGGGAGGTTCTCCGCTGCAGTTGCACGAACTCCGCAGTCTTGAAATATTTAGCTCATTATGCACGCGCGTTTTACCGCGTTGTGCGCTAATATGCGCTGAACACGATTTCAGAGCGCTGTTATTGCGGGTCGTTCGTTTCAGGGAAGGTCTGAAAAAGAAAGCATTCACTAATGGGTAGTCCTTTTTCATTGAGAAAGGGGTAAGGAGGAAGCGGGGGGGGGGGGGGGCTTTGCAATAAGTTTGACCACCTAGGGCTTTTCAACGTTTACCTAAATGCCGAGCGCATGAGTGTATTGTGCTCCGCGTCCATCTAATTGTGGCTTTCGCGGCTGGCAAACAGAAAAAAGAAAGAAAAAACTCTTTGTGACATTGTGATCACCCTAAGAATTCGATAGCCATTTTGCCACCCCGGCGGGTTTGGCTTACTTTAGTGAATGAATGAATGAATCCAGAAATCGAAGGAAAGCGCGTTTTTCAGCACCAGAATCACAGTCTTATATGAAGAAGATGCTTGAAACACTGCAAGACGTGACAGACACACAGACAAGGAAGTGGACAAAGAGATGTATGTGCTGAAAATTTTGTTCTGCGTGCGACGACTAAAGTGTAGTCATTCTTTTGAGAATCTGTTGGAATCCAATAAAATCATACCCTGCCGCTGTTCTCCTTTTTTTTTTCCCCTAGCTGCTGATAGTGAATGATCTGAAAAATACTAAAAGTTGTAACAAACTTGGCACTTTGGTCTAGGGCCTTTAACGTCTGACGGCATGTTGCTATACATAAAGTATGATATATATATATATATATATATATATATATATATATATATATATATATATATATATATATATATATATATATATATATATATATATATATATATATATATATATTTCTTTTTCATTCGCATCTATGCGAGTTATGTTGGTTTCTTGGGCTTCTGTGCCTATTATTCCACCGACATGCCCTGCCTCATTTTGTCTCGAGCGATTCCTTAATTCCTTGTTCCGTTTGTAATTTCTGTTTGCAGTCAGCTTGGTCACCAGCCATTTCTTTGCTTCATCGTACCGCCGGGTTGCGTGAAACCAGTTGGCTCTGCTGTTGTACGCGCGTGGTTAACAGCAAAGACGGATTTTCAGGATCTCAAGCGGGTGGCTTAAAGCTAGAACTTCGCTCATATTTTGCAGCTCCTGTGAACGCGACGACAGTTCTAAATAATAAACACAACAGTAATGAATACTTTTAGCGCTTGTCGCAATTATTCAGCTACAGCAAGTTAGTTGAGGCTTTCAGGATTATGTGAAGTCAATAACAAAGTGTGCCAGAAGTGTTTCTAAACCTTCCTTTAAGCTAATCACGAAGTGTTTGTCTAAACACGGTCGCAATATCTTGAATATGTAAATACACTCAAGAGCAATATGCCTTTCCGCAGTTAACTGGGAACATGCATCAGGAGTAAATGATCGCACGACAGGTTTCTGTTTTTATTTTTAGTTTCGCGTTCTTGTTCTTGTTGTGGATATCAAATCTAAGAATTTAGCATAGCCGACCTTTCTTGGGGCCAAAATTCTCAAATATTACATCTAATGAAGAAGAAGAATGAAGGAGGACGCAGCGAAAGAGGTTAGAAGATGGTGACATGGAGAACGCAGATACACTAAAGACGAACACTAAATTCAGTTTATTGTGATAAGGTAATTCTTAAAAACTATATTTTCTTTTACTTGCAGCATAGAGTGTCTTACAATATTACAAAGAGTGACATTGCGGCCCTGTTGTTTGCATGGAAATGCCGGTATGCGGTGACTTGTATCGGCATCATTCTCGGAGAGCCAGGACACCTTGAAGGGGCGTCTGTCTAGCTCTCTTTCCTCTGTCACTATGGTTCGTTCTCAACTAAATCAACACGTCAACTAAAAAACACGTTCATTCTTGTTTACCCTTTTTTTTTATTCAGTCGTGAAGACTTATTCTTGCATAAGAAACGTGAGGAATACCAGCGGGCAGCTGAAGTTGGAGGACCGACAGACGACGAAGGGTCCGCGCTCGCTTTGCGACAGTTTGTCGTCTGTTCTTACCTTTCATCGCTTGGCTATGCACTGGAGGTGAGTCAACTTTATGGAAAGATGTAATACGAAGACATTCTATAATATTCTTATCTTGAAAAAAAAATGAGCATTACCGGTGCGGCAATGTCCGCGTTTTAAGCCATGCCCCGCAAGCCCATGTACCGTTATTCCCATGACTCCACATGACCCGTTAGAAAACTCGCATAGGTGGTGGCGCCAGATTCCCATCCATACGTAACACTGTGAGAAACTCTACGATTCAGAGTGAGAGGTTGGTTACTAGAAGATAAAAGGAAGGCCAAGCATCCATTTATTGAAAATTCGTGCCGCAACTCTATCGCCGGTACGTCAGTGTGATGTCCCAAATTTCAAAGCTACTGGTCGTATTTCGGCCGTTGTGGCGCAGTAGACGTTTTTGAATCTTGTCAAGTACAAACTTGCGTGGATTCTTTCACTCCGTTGTGAAGGGTAACCGTCCTATAGAAATTGGACTGTGCTCGCGGTGGTAGTGACCGCTGATACACTCTTCTCGCTCTTGTGACGCGTTCGTGTGCGTAGTGCTTGTTGGTATTAAAGCGAAAATCGTCAAACACTGGCGAATAACCACAAGTGTTTCAACTGATAACAAGGTCGCTATGTGTTGTTCCTTTGAATTGACTAAATTGGCATGATCGCGCGATCTCTCGTTGTTGCATCTTCGGGTTTCTCCAGCGCACGATCTTCCGCAAGTTAATTGCATGTCATAGAGGACATTTCTTGTGCACTCTGTGGATAGAGCCCTGATCTTTCTTTTCTTTTTTTAGCCAAGGTCTTCTTGCCTTTTCCGCGTTAACGTACTTACGCAAATAGACCTGACGATATATGGCGGAATATACAACATTTACACCTGCAGCCTACGGTCTTCTTAAGCCTATGTGACAAACAATGAATATAAGGAATGACTGCGTTATGCACGCCTGACTGTTCTTTTTTGTTTTTTCTTTGTTAGTGTTGTGGGTTTTTTCTGCTACTGTCCGCTCGAAGATTAAGATAAAGCCGCTCGTCAAAGCTGCCCAAAAGCTCACTAGGAAAAGCTATAACAGTCAGGTGTCGCACTTGTTTAACGAAGCTGACTTTCACCTGGTGTGGGCATGGTCGGGCCAGGGCGCACTTCTGGGCCCCGTTTCACTAGCCTCGGGTGCGCGGAAAAGAAGCAGACCAGGTCCTTCTGGGACCGTTGGCAATGCCTCTTCTGTTCGCGAATTTTTGTGCGGATTTACGAGAACTCTCGGCTTTTCTCACTTTTGAGTACTGCTCCGCAGACCAACATATTCATTGCAAAAACGAGCGTTACTGGCTCTTCAGAGATTTCTAGAACCGAGCTATATCCTCGGAACGTATCGAGTAGAGTGTTTAAATGCGATAGCGCGTTCTATCTCGCTCTTTTACCCGACTTTGGCCAATCCTATGCCTGGCTTTTTGTAACTTCATAAGAACGTAATCCGTAATTTCTTATGTCCCCTTATTTTAGCCTAGTGAAGCGACCGGACTTTAGTGCACACATGTGACTGGTGGCATTAGTCTACTTACGTGACTAGACTTTGTGTTTTTATGATTTGGAGTTGTCTTTCAGTTATAGTGTGACATTAGTTTACTTATGTTACCGGAATTTGTGTTGTTATGATTTCTCTATTTTTGTTATGGTTTATTCTCTTTTTTTAAACTCCTATGTGAAAAGGAGTAGCTGGCGCCAATTAAAGGAGACAACATTTCCTAAATATCCTATCATAATAAAAAGAAACAGTGCCCTTATTCACAATACCTTCTTACGCTAAAATGGCTCGTTCCAGCCAATAGTGACGTAAGACGTTATTAGCGAAGGCGACCAGCCAATAAAGAACAGCACTTACGAACAAAAAGCTTTGTGAATTCGGTCAAAGCTTTTTTTATTAGCCCCTTTACTCATCGTTTTGCTCAAAATTAGTTGTTCTGGCGTTGTTCTAGCTACTACATGAATCATGCAAATTGTTGCCAATATGTCGCATTGGGAAATGCCTGTAGACGCTTACGTGTGTTCCTTTCTTTTTTTTTCCTTTTTTGTCAAGCGGTGCACAAGTAGCAAACGGCAAATAAGGTGGATGCACCTCGGCGTAAATAGATTAGAATAGCTCGAGTAACCTGCAAACCGATCCCGAGGCAAATAAGGGTCCCCGGTCTTGTTTGCAGAACTCGAGGAATGTAACCCTCGCTCTTTTACTCCTCCGGTGCATTTAGGCATATCTAATTTGAGCAAACATACCTGGGGCCGAATTCACGAAGCTTTTCATTCGTAAGTGATGCTTTTAATTGGTTGATCGCCCTGGCTAATAATATGTCCTTTATCAATATTGGCTGGCACGAACGCTTTTAGCGTAAGAACGCTTTCTGAATACGGGTCCTGATGTATAGACAGCATGCACCATCTCACTCTCCAGCTTTTGAATCAGATTTAACGCGTTTAGATTCTCAGGGTATTTCACGCACTTTCCAGAGGCCAACCATCTATATTTCTATGTCTGCATCTGTGTTTATTTCTAGGTACGTGTGTATCTATCCGCTTTCCCGAGTACTTGGGTCACTGGGTAGCGCGTCGGGCCGCTGTGCTGAGGGAACAGGGTTCCAAACCAGCCATCGGACCAACTTGGATCACTCAGTATGTGGCAATGCGCACATACACGCCACTTTTCAACGAACCCCTTGCACGTCGACATGGGTCGCTGTAGATACGCGTGAGTGAGTAGGCATCACTGTTCGAAGAAACACTTTGACGCCGGCATGGAGCACTGCGAATGTGCCACCCGGTCGGTGCTGGTCTTCAATGAACCTCTTTGATGCCAACTTGGGTCGCAGGGTATGCGCCGGTAGCTGTGTGCCGCTCTTCAATGAGCGTCTTCGACACCAATTTGAGTAACTAGGTTTGTGCCACTAGGAATGTGCCGCTCTACAATGGCGAAAAAGATTCCTTAAATTTCTCTGATAATGAGCGGAATCGAGCCCACGTCACAAGGATTCCTCAAGGAAAGGGACTCGATGCATTAGCAAGTTGCGCTACAAATGCACTGGGTATGCGCCACTGAGTGTGCGGCAAGCGAGGCAACAATTCTCAGAGTTCGCAGGCACCGGCACGCCATCCTTTGGAATACTGAGTCGCCTCCTTGCTGCAAGACGCGAGCGAAGCCACTAAATTGGTGCCAGAGGAAGCCAATCTGCTGGCGGCTGACAGCAAGTTACTTCATATGCGGGAAGCCCTCGCCAGTCTGCAAGGAAGATACAAACACGACGAGCTCCACCGAACGCTCAGAAAACGCATTACCCTGCTCACCCTTCACATTGAACACTGTGCACAATAACTTACTCATCAAAATTGGCACAGCACATGCGACAGCATGGAGTGGCAACCAAACCTGCCCGAAACGCGGCATGTCCTCCATTGCCTCTTCGATCGGGTCACCAGCAAGAACACACGACAGCACAACTTGCAAAAGGATATTCAAACTGATCCGGGCACGGACGCACAGGTTCTTTAGGAGCTGATAGGCCGCTACGTAGCACCTCAACCTACTACACCCGCTCCAGCATACACTGGCACCGCTATCGACCAGCTGGACTGCCCATACACGCAGCAGTGGTACGTGAAGCCATCCTCGCACTACGCCCTAGCGCGGACACAGAACGTGATGACATTACTAATAAAATTCTTCGCAACCTAGGTGTGGTCTCTATACTAGCCCTCACGGCTTATTTTAAAGTGTACTGTGGAACGGCACACCTCCCCTCACAATGGAAAGAATCTAAAATCATTAGGATTCCCAAACCGGGGAAGCGCCTCCTACTCGAAAACCTCCGCCATAACTACCTTACTTCATGTGTCGGAAAGGTCCTCCAACACGTCAACCTCACACGCCTACACAAACATATGAACGACAACGATCCCTTCCCCAATACCCATGGATAGCTTCCAAGCTAAACTTTCTATTCAAGATATCATGATTCAGCTCTAGCATCAAATTATCGATGGCGATAAAAGCTCCAGGCTGGACACCAGAGCCATCTTGGGGCTAGACCTAACCAAGGCTTTCGATAGCGTCACGCATGAAGCCATGCTGACCCAACTGGCACAACTCCAGGTTGGACACCGAACATATAACTACATCAAGAATTTTCTTACAGGTCGCACGGCCACCATAACCATTGGAAGGTTGCAGTCGCCGACTGTTCTCTCCATCAGCAAAGCCACGTCTCCCAACCCCCGCCAAGTTAGTCTCCCAACCCCCGCCACTCCTGGACCCCATTAAGGACACAATAAAGTTTTGTCTCTCTCTCGTCTCGAGGGCCACGCATGGGCTTCTCGGCAGTGCCACTAGATGGTGCAGCCTGTCCGGAAAGACTTGCGCGAGAGTACCCCGGTTGCCGCATGACTCGGTTCTGAGTGTTCGCACGCACCGGCGCGCCACGCAGGCTTCGTGGCGGTGGCGCTAGATGGCGCCTAGAGTTCTTAGGAAAGTGCCCAATAGGACTGTATAGTACAGGCCTCGTACTTAACTCGTTTCGATGGTGGCAATACCTTGTGTCGCGATATTGATTCAACGATAAACCTATTACCGTCAACAGTCATCGTGAGATAGGCTCCGCGGAATCTTTTGAGTAAAAAGAAGCATAAACAGGGTCTCAGAAACATTGAAAACCTTTCATTAAATTCACAACATTGACACAAAGCACAAAAGAGGAGGCCCACACACTCATTCTCTGTGTGTCGGGGCCTCTTATTTTGTTTTGCGTTAATCGTGGCGCTTTCCACCACCAAGTGTGCCATACCACCTTACCCAACCTTCAACGTTAATGATGACAAGCGAAGTGACCATAATTCGCTTGGAAACTTACTTTCAGTGCTTCGACCAGTGTGCGATCGAGTCGTATGAGAAAGCGCTAAAAAGGTAGCTTATAAGCCCAGGAGCTATTTAATTGGGGCTCCGAAGTAATGCCTGCAGCGACAGTGCTTATTTTTTTATTTCTTTCTTTTTAGACAGACAGACAGACAGACAGACAGACAGACAGACAGACAGACAGACAGACAGACAGACAGACAGACAGACAGACAGACAGACAGACAGACAGACAGACAGACAGACAGACAGACAGACAGACAGACAGACAGACAGACAGACAGACAGACAGACAGACAGACAGACAGACAGACAGACAGACAGACAGACAGACAGACAGACAGACAGACAGACAGACAGACAGACAGACAGACAGACAGACAGACAGACAGACAGACAGACAGACAGACAGACAGACAGACAGACAGACAGACAGACAGACAGACAGACAGACAGACAGACAGACAGACAGACAGACAGACAGACAGACAGACAGACAGACAGACAGACAGACAGACAGACAGACAGACAGACAGACAGACAGACAGACAGACAGACAGACAGACAGACAGACAGACAGACAGACAGACAGACAGACAGACAGACAGACAGACAGACAGACAGACAGACAGACAGACAGACAGACAGACAGACAGACAGACAGACAGACAGACAGACAGACAGACAGACAGACAGACAGACAGACAGACAGACAGACAGACAGACAGACAGACAGACAGACAGACAGACAGACAGACAGACAGACAGACAGACAGACAGACAGACAGACAGACAGACAGACAGACAGACAGACAGACAGACAGACAGACAGACAGACAGACAGACAGACAGACAGACAGACAGACAGACAGACAGACAGACAGACAGACAGACAGACAGACAGACAGACAGACAGACAGACAGACAGACAGACAGACAGACAGACAGACAGACAGACAGACAGACAGACAGACAGACAGACAGACAGACAGACAGACAGACAGACAGACAGACAGACAGACAGACAGACAGACAGACAGACAGACAGACAGACAGACAGACAGACAGACAGACAGACAGACAGACAGACAGACAGACAGACAGACAGACAGACAGACAGACAGACAGACAGACAGACAGACAGACAGACAGACAGACAGACAGACAGACAGACAGACAGACAGACAGACAGACAGACAGACAGACAGACAGACAGACAGACAGACAGACAGACAGACAGACAGACAGACAGACAGACAGACAGACAGACAGACAGACAGACAGACAGACAGACAGATAGATAGATAGATAGATAGATAGATAGATAGATAGATAGATAGATAGATAGATAGATAGATAGATAGATAGATAGATAGATAGATAGATACCTGAAAAGGAAAGGAAGATTGCTGCAGGATGTAGTAGCTGTCTAGCACAGTCTGATGATACTTGAACAGCGGTGAGCAGTGGAGGGGAGATGCAGGACGAGGGGAGTAAAAGGACAGGGAGGGAGAAAAAATACATATATTTACTTACTTACAACTAGCGACTAGGTAAAAATATTCCTAGTTCGCTTGTAGAGTGTCTTCCTTGAGAGATTTGTCTTCCGGCCCCACATACATGCACTATTAGGCAATGCAGTGCAACCGGGTGGCGAGACCACGGAAAAAGTAACAATTTCGCGCTTAGGATGAACCACACTTATTACCATTGTTGTTCCAACAAAGTATTTCAGCTTTATCAGAAATTTTCCTCATTTTTATACATGCTCGCCGAGATTCGCGTCAAAGAGTTTTATGCTTTCGCAGTGGGAAGTTACGCCCTTAATGTTGCGCATCTAGCGAGAGAGGCGAAAACTGCGATCAAGGAATCGAGGCATTCACAGGTGTCGTTCAGACGCCTGTCTATTCTTCTACGAAGGTGTACTAGCAACCTGCGTTGTAACAATGGCCTCGTATGACCTTACTGTCTAACAAAGAGAACAAGAGTCTGCATCCGGAAGGACTTCAGTTTCCGCAAGATTGCTTCAGATTCCACAAGATTGCTTCAATGGTGACGCTTTCACACGGCCCAAAGGACACGGCGTGGTCAAACGCGCTTGACCTTGAAAACAATATCCCATAAGCCAGTGCACGAGCTCCATTTGCTTTGTCAACGGAACTGGGGTGTATAATGGCAGATCTTGGTCGTGTTTATAGCGTCAAATTGTTCCATCACCACAAATTCTACCACAAGTGTAACGTGCGTTTGATGCGAATGTGGGGAACTGGCACTGCACTCTCATACGACCGGGTTGGTCGCTAGCCACTCATCGAATGCTTTTGAAGTTGTTCCACCTCAGCGAGACTAATTGAGGGAGACCCCTTCTCAGGAAGCTTCGAAGACGGACGGAACATCAGACTTCGCATATTTGGCATGCGATTCCCCTGGAAGCTAGGACGAGCTTGCTTAGTCTTCAGTTCTTTGTTACCTCAACTAGCAACAGAAGACGCGGACAGCAACAGACGACATTGCCACCCCTGCGTCAGACGACACAAGCGAAAGCGGAACCGCCGCCTCCGCTATGGTCTGCATTACACTGGCGGCGGAGCGCTGTGTGTCACAAACTGACGATACCCATCACCCATTGCTGTCAAGGTTGTATGAAGTTGTGCTAACAGTAATTTTTGTGAACGAAGTGAATAGGAATTGAATTGTTCCAGAAGCTAATCGAAACAACTTGTGTATTAAATGCTTTTCGAATAATCAAAAGCTGTTTTCACCATTGTTATAAAACGATTATCGCATTCCAGTATTCAGAGTGTTATCAAGTTTAAACCATGGCACTATACATCATAAAGTGGTCTTCATTAAAAACACGAATACAGCACTGTGAACAAATCACACGCAGTTCGTTTGCATACGCAGGACCATTCAGTGATTGCGAAAAATTATGGCAGTATAGCTAAAACATGTCTGGCTGTTTGAGCGACTACGTCATTTTTCGAGTTCTACCTTTACTAAGGCCACGCCAGGATGGACATTTATCGCACTTTTGCTCTAATATCATATTTGATCACCCACAGTTGACGTTTTCAAGCGTTCTTTCTAAAAAGTATTGGCAAAAATGTTCTTACTTAGGAAAAGTGACCATTCGATTCGGAAACCGCATCGAAGACGACAACACTTCGTATATTCGCACACCAGTTACCGCTGTGCCCTCTACTCCCCTCCCGCGCCTCCAGTAGTCTTTCTGCAGAATTCTACAGACAGGCCGCAGACAGTCAGTGGAGCTGCGGAACGCACTGCTCGGCTTGCGGATACTCGGCATTCCAAGCAGTCGCCCGTAAACTAGCGAACCCTGTAAAGGAAGGCCGTTGCGACTACGCAGGGAGGGGGTTTGGGGTTCAACGAGAGTGGGCCAACAACGATGGCGTGCGTACCGCGCGCACCTGAGGCGGCAACAAAGGCTCCCGTGGCTCCTCGGCTCTGATTGTGCTTGCCGAGCCCTCCACTTTTCACGCTTCGTTTTCCCCCACAGCAGAGATGCTGCTGCTGCGTTCGAACTGGCGTGTGTGTTTGTACGTGCTTGGCACTACGCTGCCTTCTTGGTCCGGCCGTCACAGTGATGACGCCGGTCGCACCTGCAGCCCTTGTTGCCTGCAGGTGTCATCGCCGCGGCCCAAAGGACCGCCCAACCCTGTCAGTCAGAGAGTCGGGTTGCAAAGGCGATAAAAACGAGACCCCTTCCTCTGCGTCCTTTACGGTTCCTCCTTTGTGGACCTACAGCGTTTTTGGTGTCGCAGGCAATTCGCGTGATTCATTTCTTCGTTTCCCTTTTCTTTTATTGTTTTTGTCTTCTAGATGTGAAAACTGGATGAATTGGTATATGTTGTGCACGGTACCAAAACGCGAAACCACAAGACGCAAAGGAACAGACAGGACGGGCGGCCACTAACACAATGAGGCTTATGGCGCACGAAAAGGCGAGGACACACAAGGACGTGGTGCGCCAGCGGCTCTGTGTGTACCACGTCTTTCTGTGTTCTCGTGCGCTATACGCTTCATCATTTCATACCAACACGCCCGAAACGCTGCGTTACTGGGTCACAAACAACTGCAGGTCTATTTGAAAATCGTGAATTATGAGGGTAATAGTAAACGCACGAGCATCAGGTGAACAGGCCGTCTGTTGTGTTGTCTGCATGTTCTATCACGATATGCGGTCAGTCGTCATCTCTCGAGCAAGCATTCCTGTTCCGACACGTCGCCGACAAGAACTTCACTTTGTCGGGAATTTCTCAGGCGTAAAATGTTGAGTCCTTGCGCAATGTCATCCAACACAAGAAAGAGACGACTTAATGACTGTTTGGTATGGATTATAACAAAATCTCCCAATGTCTTTGCAGCAGCTACTTATCGGTTATTTGTTCCTCTTTTTCCTCCTCCTTCCGTTCATTTGGTCCGTTCTTTCGTTTGTTCGTTTGGGGAGAAGAGTTGTGATTTCTTCCGTTCACTCGTTTGCTTGTTTGATTGTTCACAGAAACGGTGGCGTGTTTTTGACTCGCGTATTCTCATCGAGACCCTTTTACTGCAAGTGCGCGACTGCTTGTCGTCAACGAAACCAAATGTTGTGAGGGCGCGAATTTTCTCGATGTTGCCCAGCGATGCCAACTCAAAACGCTCAACAACTCCGCAGGTGTCTATGTGGCATTTTTTCCGTGTTCTAGGCTGTCCTAGCAAGTGTGAATTGTTTGCATGAACAGAATTTGCATACTGTCGTGCTAAACGCCTTCGCTTCTGCTGAGACAAGTATGTGGCTGTATTAACGGCCAGCATTCATCGCCACTTTTCTTGTCGTCATCCTCCATCCCTCTTTCTGGTTTTGGCACGTAAAACCCCAGAATTTAATTAATTTTATAGATTCCTTTTTCGGTCACATTTGGCCCTCCCCCAGCGCAGAACAGTAGGTTGGAGTGCGCAAGCTCAGGCCGAGCTCTCTTTCTTCGCTCTTTCTTTCGCTCTTCCCTCTTTCCCTTCCCCCAACGCCGAGTAGCTGGCTAGAGGAGTATACCTCAGGCCAACCTCTCTGCATTTCGTATCATTAAACTTCTCTCTCTCTCTCTCTCTCTCTCTCTCTCTGTCCTTTCTACCAAAAAAATCCTAGCTCTGTTTTTGAAGACGTTGCATTGATAACGATTAGTAGGTGTCGTCCGAAACAATACATCTATGACATGCTTTCAGCATTAGAATCGCTTTTGGTGCATGCAATTACTAAAAGCATGGCCTTCGAGATTGGCTTTTGTTGCCTGGAGAGAGCCGCTGCTGCGGTGCGGACTGAAAGACCACCTATTGTTCCCGCGCAAAATTGATTAACAGAGTGGTCAAAGTGCCACAGGGTAACACGTTCGATCGCAAAGTGGCGGTGGGTGGCTAAGCTTTATCATTATTCGACGCATGCTGAAGATGAGTACGAGCAAGTGATGCCTGACGACACCCTAACTCGATCAAGAAGTAATTAATGAAGCGACGGAAGATGATACAATGACAACGTGGCGGAAAGGAGCCAGAAGGGGTTAACCGGGAACAGCAAACTAAGTTTAGAACTCCTAACAGCTGCCCCACTAAAGCGCTCGTGTAGGGAGATTTAAGTACAAGCTTAAGGTATTCAGAATTAATCCAGCGCCTTCATAAGATTACATGTTGCTCACATCATAAATTTCGCGAGTTAACAGCCAAATCAGAGAAGCAGCATGCAGTACACTCCGCTTAAGCGGACAGAAAATGTAGTACAGTTTATCGGAAGTTTCGTTCATGCGGGGGACGCAAGAATCACATAAAATTGTTGCACTTCAAAAGCATCGATTGTTCCGAGTTCACTTCAATATAAAAAAAGGCGTTATTTCCCTCTGCACAGCTTCTTTGGCGTAAGGTACTTGTTTATGCGCTCTCGGTTTTTGGGTGTCGCCATCACAATGCACAAAGAATCGCGAAAGCTGTAGGCAATCTTAGCGCCGCAAAGCAGTAGCAATGCCACGACAGCGCAACTGGCCGGTGGATCGGATTTCCTTGCTATTTTGCGGCACCATTCGACATGCTTGTCGACGTACTCCTACTTCGTATAAAGTACGATGGCCGATGCGGTACGTGCAGTTTCGGCTCCAGTACCGCTTAACCCGCATTCACAAAAAAAAGAAGCGTTCCGTTTAAACGACGTTCGTTAGCGTTGTTCCTACGGTTGGCCAACCAAAGTTGGTGGCACCCTCGTCCCGTTCGTCTGACATTTCAGTGTAGGTGAATTTCATTTATCCAGATTCTACTGCATTCACTTCGTGAACGCTGGCCCTGTTGCCAACATTGCGAAGCGCGTATGCACCCACGTTTCACGCGGTTCGCGCTGGTGCGACGTCGAGAGCGCTCGCTCGCGCGCGTGCCCTTTGCCGCACGCGTGCACGTATACACGTAAGCCATGCGCGAAAGGCGACCGCCGCTCTCCGGACAGCGGAGAGCCTTCGATCAGACGGGCGCGGTGGCCGCCGGCGACACGCGAGCTCTCGATAACCCAGTGCCGCCGTTGTGGCGAGCGGGTCGAAAGTTGCGCGACGGAAGCAGACGGAAGCGCGGGCGGGCAGCAAAACACACCGCGCCGAGTACGACGACGAACGACACCACATCGCGACATCCGTTAAAAAGAGAGAGAGAAGAGAATGCCGTCCATGACAAACAAGCGGCGGCTCAAAGCGTGCCGACGAAATGCAAATCCGTTGTCCCTTTGTTCCTTGCGCGAAAGGTGAGCGTCCGGATCCGAGAGTCGCTTGGGAGGGAGAGGGGTGAGGCGAAAGCTGGGAGGCGGGGAGGGAGGAGGGGGGGGGGGGAGCTGTACAAACTGAAACAGCCGCTGCACGGTCGGATCGACTGGCGGTGGAGACGCGTGCTTGTGATCTGTAATGCAGTAAACAGGCAGTGAGTGTTTTTCGCGTAACCTTGGTGTGCCTCCCGGGGACGTTGTTACCGGCGTGCAACAAAGAACATTGTGCCACAGGCAGCTTGCCCTCACCGGCGTGTCGAAAGACACCGCGTGAACGCTGGCGCGACAGCGGCGACAATACGAACTCCTCGGAACGAAGTCGGCGCAAACGCAACGTGTAATCTCAAATTGCAACCTGCATGGTCGTCTGCGCAACAGACTTCCTCCGATAACGAGCCGAGCTTTAGCTAGTAGTGATTCGTCATCGCAGCTGACAACCATTGTCGAGTGAACAACACGAACCGCCGTCTTTGCGGCGATGCACGCATGTGCTGTTGTCGTCGCAAACGCAACTAGAAAGGTTAAGAAACGTATGCTGGGATTGCAAGCGAAGTTACAGGGACAGGTGCTTTAGCCGCGAGGCCTCGGGGGTGTTAGCAGTACGCGTAGCCGAGCGCGGCGCCTGTCCAATGAGCGCCTAAATCGTGCAATCGCAGACATTGTTTACAGGAGCCCGGCTTCGCACTCACCGGCAACAGGATTATTAAAATCCTTCGGCGTCTGGCATCACCCGAATATTTAGTTTCTTTCTAAGTGGGACGGACGTTGTTAAATTCAGGCGTAGCTTCTACGGGAAATCAGTTCTGCGGAAGTCCGCAAAGAGGAGGGTGGCTCATCGAAAGGAACACCGCCATCCACCCGACGGCAGTACGACGCTGCAAAGGGTTTTTGAGAAAGAACGCTTCACAGGTGAAGAAAAAGTGGTCCGGTTTTTGGGGGTTGATCCGTATCAACAGCTAAGCTTTCTTCCTGAGAAACATCCTAGTTTCCTCCTAAGTTCGGGCTGCATTCGGGTGGATGGTAATATCCGGCTTCACGCCTACCTTCAGTCTGCTTGAACTGTAACTCAAGACTTGTACAAATGGTAAGGACAAACAAAAACGGAATGAAAAGGGAAACGCGATGCCGATCTCTGTTCCGCTGTTCCGTTACCATTGACCCATTCTCAATGCGCGGTGGAGAATGTTTCTTGCATACCATCTTTCGCATTGTTTCCAAAGGCGCACTGCAAAGCAACAGGGATCAGGCGACCGTGTTTATTGCGTGCTCAAGCTGGCGCGGTGCCAAGACGAAGGGTCGCTCACCCGAGAGCGCATTGTACGCGACCGCGGTCGAACACGATGCCGCGTTTACTATCCAGGCAGTACATATGGAATAGCTTAATTGGTTGCATGGCTTCGGCAGATATTGTCATTTTTTTCTTCATCGGTATCTTTCCTAGGACAACACGACATGGGATCAAACGAATGACTCATCTCTAGCTCGACTCTGGCAACTGTGATAGTTGTGACGTACCTAAAACACTGCACCGTGTCCTTTGTTATTTCCCCCACGGTAGCGCGTGAGCCGCAGATGTTGGTTGACTCTCCTGCCACACTTGCCAACGCAACGCCTACTGAAAATGCTCTAGTACTATCAACCTTGGCTAGACCGCAGGTCGAGATGCAGAACAGCTTGGGATTCATTTGCATTCCTGCGCAGTATGGACGGCTTGACTGGTGGCTTTTACGGGGCCACCAGACAATGTATATATCCAGTGCCATGGCCGTCAGTGGTCGTGACGCTGGCTAACGTTCCCGGGGTTACTTCTAGCATAGACAGACAGAAATACCCCAGAAACTGGATGGGAAATCGGCGCCGTCGTAGCTCAGTTGGTAGCAGCATCGCACGAGTAATGCGAAGGCGAGTGTTTGTATCCCTATTGCAGCCAGTTATATTTTTTTTTAGTCCACTTTCATGGGAAAACATTAGGTTCGGATTACGAAGCGCGCCGTAGTAGGGGACTCCGGATTAAGTTTGACCCCGTACGTTTTGTTAAGGTGAACCCTGACCATGAGGTTGGAGCCAGTCGCAGGTTCGATTCCTAGATTTCAAACTTTGAAGCCTTCGAATAATTTGACGAATTTCTGCCACATCATCTCTTTATTTATTTTTATTAACATTGCTTAAACAAGTGCCATTCAGGTGTTTAGGCAGGCGCTCATCTAAATAGCCCTATCACAGTAGGGCTCAGGTCCACGTCACTATAGACGTCTCAAAGCCTACACGCATTAATTATATAAGAGTTGACTGTATGATATGTAGGGCAGGTTCGTACCATTTCGCAATGGCATTGGTACTCAGCGTTACGATAGTTTTTTTTCTTTTTTATTAAGTATCCCCTTTCTTCTCCCAAAGACGCTACGGTCTGGTCACGGTAGACAGCTTCGAATCTTCAAAAGCGTTGACGTTTACACGCGGTCGTTCTTTGGCGAGGCCGCAAGAAGGGATATAGGAAGGAACAAAACTCGCCAAGCGATTCCAAGGGTGTATACCGTCGCATCTGGGGCTGCGCAAGCCGCTTCGCGCTACCTGTCTCGTTACGCAACACGACAGGCCGCCAAAAGAAGAACAAGAAAGTAACGAAAGGACCACGAAGCAGGAAGAACTGACAACCACGCCCAAAGTGCGGTGCACGAACGAAGAAAAGCTGGCAAGAGTGAGACAAAAAAAAAAAGGAAAACGAAATGAAGTGATCTTAAAGAAAGAAAACGAAAGCGAAACAAAACACGTTTTACTGTCCACGCCCGGAAGGAAGGGAAAATTACACACCCGGAGAGTCATGCCGACGCGTGATTCCCGCCTGGCGTAATAACGTGCAGTGAATTCAAAGCTAGAGCGAGCATCAGCCAGTTTGAAAGCCCCATTTTATAACGGATACTCTCAATTCAATCCCCCCACCCCTTCCCCCGGACGCCACTTTCGCCTTATTTGTTCGGCCTACGTCGCGAGCTTGTACCAAGTCCCGCCCCATCCATTGCCGTGATCGGCCACCCGGCCACGCCGATGATGAGACGTGAAGAGACGCTGAGAGAAAGAATATTTACAAAGTACGGCCCAGATGTAGAACACGCTAGTAACCGGCTCAGGCGAAGTGTAGGAAAGCTTAAGCACGGACGGACGACAGTGGTCTCCGATTGCCGGCTATCATTTACTCAGTCAGTGGCTTACTACCGATCGCGAACCAGGGGCCGTATTCATAAAGCTCGTCATCTTTGCCATTGGTCGGCATTGTTGTATTTGCCTGTTATAGTTACATAGCCAAACATAGTGCAATTCTTACGCTTGCCCATTTTCTTTCTTTTGTTATGGTTATGATCCCTTCTATAGTATGACTCTCATTGACATGTAGTGATATTTTGATTCATAATTAAAACGTGTCTTCTTTTATATTTCTTTTTTGTAGCAATTCTCCGCAACTACTCTTCTCTGTAGTGTCTTTCGACCTTGAGAGTATTTTAAATAAGTCAAATAAATAAGCCAGGACTAGCTGAATTCTCATATTCGGTAGAATTCTAGCCAGAGAGTTTTGTCTGATAACGGGCCGCGCATTTTTCTCAACTAGGTAACGTTTGGCTCGAATTCAACAGAGCTTCTCGGACCGAATTTAAGCAGATTTCCGTTCGTAATAATCAGGTGTCGTTGTCTGATTATCCTAGCCAGTATAACATGTTAACTGTGAGGATTAATCGGGGTTCTCTTTAAGAAAACTTGTACGAACCACTTTGTGAACACAGCTCCTCTTTCGTGAGTACCTTGCAGTGGACATTGCAGAGGCGGTTGTATCTGCAGGGACAAAACCAATAAGAAAACACATTTTCGTAAGATAATATTGAGCCCGCACGTATTGAAAAGTTTTCCGTTCGCAAGTGTTGTTTGAAAATTGCTGGTCGTGCTTTCGCTAATGATCTCTTTCAACATCCCGATTGGCTCGCATCTACTATTACGAACAGTTCGACGGCGTAAGAGTTTTCGTCTGAATATGGCCCGTTATAGCATGCTTTGAAAGTAAAGGGAACCAGTCGAATCTCACGCCGGCTACTTTGATTACCGAGCGCGCGGGTCCCGTCCAATTTCGAATCGTTCTTACGAGTCGGAGGCTTTTGGAACCATACGCACATGTGCTCCCGATGAGCTGATAACGACCGGAGGTAGCTCGCGCAGCCGTGCACGCATTTAGTCGTAGCTGCGTCCACGCAGTTCGTACAGTGCATACGTGCAAAAGCTTCTGTCAAGCTGCTTCGCTCCCTTCGGTCCCGACGAGTGACGTCAGGTAAAGGGCGTACAGAGCGAACGAAAAGCACGAATGAAATGACAGACAACCCGGAGGCAGTCGCGAGGCAAGGGCGCAATAAGCAATCGTACCTGCCGCCTGGCTTCCCAGAACTACGAAAAGAGTGTGCCACCCGGTCACGATAAATATGGAGTAATCGCGGAAGATTTCGTCAGCGTTGTGGTCGGGGAGGGGGCTAAGACTGCGGTGGGTGGGGGCGGTGCGTCGATTCCGAGCCGCCTACCTTATATATCTGTTTGTTCTTGCTTGCGCGGGTCGATCGGGGTGCCATCGCAGGTCTGTTACTTCAGATGCTTCTTCCTGCACAGTTCGCGCACATACCGTGCAAGGTTTACAGGGCACAAGGATCCTTCGTTAGAGTGGTTAGAATGGGGCGGGTAAAAGGCCATTTGATGGACGGAGAGAGAGTAAAACATCTCTATAATTAATATTTGAACGGTGAGAGCAGTATGGGAGGAACCCTCAGTGCAGGGTACCTAAGATGATTGCGGCGATGTGTCGAGCCCGTTGTATCACTGCTCGGAGTACCTCGGCAGGTCCGTCGCAGAGGGCATCGTCCCACAGCTCTTTGTTGCGTAAGGGGTAAAGGAAAGTTGGCAAGGGAGGAAAGAGGTTTGCAGTGCACTCAGTCGTGACGTGGAAGATTGTGGGAGAGCTGGGCGAGCCAGGGCAACGATCTGCATAACAGTGTGGGCAGAATTTATTGAGAGAGACAAGATTTAGAAAAGTTGTAGGGGCGGAAAGTGTTAACGGAAAGTTGAAGCAGTGAAATACATTACACGGCTGCACAAAGGAAATAATTATGCAGATGGGACGCATAACTCTTTGTTGTCGACATGTGCCCCGTTTGAGGCTGATCCTCGTCACGTGGTATGCCCCTCTCCTGTGCCACGGACGCTCCTTTCAAAACCTGAAAGCCAAGAATTTCACGGCGGCACGCCGCCACCTCGTCAAGGACGATTTCCCTGGGATGCACGCAACGTCATCCTCTTCCACTGCCGTATCGCTCGTTGGGCCTCCGCAATGCAGGCACAGGCGTCACCATCCTCACATTGTGAGCACGTAACCTGTAAGTAATTGCACAAGGCTGTTGATGCGCGATGGCGCGGTGGTTAGCGCGCCGAACCTCGAAATGTGCATTGCTCCATGGGTTCGAATTCCACCGGTGCCCCCACCGGTGGAATTCGCTTGCTTGGGGATAGGCTTGCTTTCTTCTTCGCCCTGTGGTAATAGTGAAGATGCGGATGACGAGCTTGGCCGCGAGCGACGAGAAACAATGTTATGGGTCGTCATCAGCACGACGGACGGACGGACGGGCAAGGCAAAGCCAATTTTGAACACTTAACTGCAGTTGCAGTAAAGTAAAAGCAAATACGAAGGGACTGACTGATGTCCCTTGCCACTATTGTAGTCAGCGCTTTCATGGGGGGGTCACCTTTTCATCTTAGTTGATTTTTCTTGCTGAAATTTCAGCGTGAGTAACAGCAACCTGTCGATGTCCCCTGCAGTTTTCCGTTTCGTAGTGCACGCACCTCGAGCAGCACACTTAGCCTTATGTGCGCTGTTCTCTCCTCTCTCTGCTTCTTTTTATTTTTTATTTTTTCAATACAGGCAACGGTTTCACTCATACTGGCGGCGTAGAAGTGTCTACACCCGGACGTATAACGCAAGCGCGCTTGCGTGCGCTTATGATAATCAGGCGAAAGAACGGCGCCTCTTTGGCAATCGCCACCGTCCAGCTCTTTATGGTGAGTCATGAGGAACTCGATCTACAGCTGAGTGGCCACAAAGTGAAAGTAAGCGGCGTGGTGGTCGGACGGCAGCACGCTGGCTGAAGCGGTCATAAATAACGTCGTTTATCGCCGGAGCGATCTACGCCCGTTTAGACGTTTTTTTTTTCTTTTTCTCTTTCGTTGTCTCTCACAGAGCTCTACGAGCATTTCGATTTTTCTTAAGGAGATTTGCTCATTTCTTTTATATGTATATAGCTCTTCTTTTTCTGTTTTCGACATATTTGTAAATGTCGACACCGGCAGGCAGCGCGGTTCGCCTTCCACAGGTCGTATTTGTTTCTGACGCTGCCTGTACACTTTTACAATCTCGTCCCACTTATCTTCCCGCTATAAGTGAAACATTTTTTGCAGAAATTTTCCACTTACCTAAATGCAACATCGTTTTACGTAAAGAACGACATATGGAACGACTTTCATTTCCTCGATTCTTTTTTTAAATCTCTGTTTCGGTACAATAGTCACAGTGATCCGGCAAAGAGAGGGAATATTATTTGGAACATTCCTTTACACACGCCTACCCAGAACCACATTTCAGAATGCGGGACATCGTCCCGCATACTTAGACACAGCTTCAGTGAGACAGTGCTCTCCCGGGCAAGAGTTACTGGTATGTGGTACACTGTTCCGAATAACGGCGGCTATTTCTCTGGAACACTGTTCCACATATGTAGTGTAACAATAAGCAGTACATAAATTCAGATGTATGGAACACTGTTTGATAAATTTTGCGATTCTACGCCGAACGTCGTTCCATTTACGTGTAAGTGGAAAATATTCTGAAAAGTTCTCCACTCATAGCTTGAACTTAACCCCCGCATTATCAAGCTATCCTCGACTCGGAGCTCGTCATTCCATTCTACTGTATTTAGTACAGCGCCATCTCTCGACTTAGGAAATCACTGCACTTCCCAAGAATCGCCATGAAGTGTCGCTGAAGAGAAGTGACCGCTTCCCTCGATGGGGGGAGGGCACTGCCATGCACTGCACATCGTAATGTAATGTCATGATATTGACCCTGCGTGACCCGTAGGAAGTGTTCACCTTCCAGAAGCGTTGCGATTTAAAGAAGATGGAAGGATTAACTGGTCAATTAAGATAAATTGAAGTCACTTAGAGTGTCGGTGGAAGAAAAGCAGGGAAAACATTGATTGATTTGACAGTAACTGCAAATCTAGGCAATGGTACAGTATTGTGGTAGATGCTTTAAATACGAAAGATTAGATCGAGATCAGACAGGAAAAATGCTTGAGAGCGATAGATGTAGCAGAACCTGATTAAATCAAGCAAGCTTGGAAACTATTAGTCCACACCCCCTTACAAAGGAAGATGCCAATAATAATAATAATAATAATAATAATAATAATAATAATAATAATAATAATAATAATAATAATAATAATAATAATCAATATCATCATCACAGAGACGAAGTATAGTGTTGAGTGGAAGAACGTGCTAGAATACGGGGGTAACTTTAACAAGATTAAGAGCGGAGATACAGTGTCGAATAAGTCGTCACGCCAGAGAGTTCTCGTGGACTCGAATCGTGGAGCCTTGGCGGCCCATAATCGATCCATCCCGTCGTGACGAGAAGACTGGGGTGAGTGGATATAAAAGTTCTTGCAAATTACAACGAATTTGTTTGTGGGCAACGCAACGTTGTCCACAACCCAATTCGTTGTCGAATTTGTTCGTCGCAATGTTTGTCACAATGTCGCAATGTTTGTCGCAAACGTTGTCGCAATGTTTCCCGACCAGCGTAATCAGTATAATCTCTTCTCTGGGAAAATGTCGGCGACGTTCGGACGAAGACGGAAAGAACGGCATAAGCGCCTATGTGCGTTACGCTCGGCTTCGACATCACCCCTTTGTGCGCCGGAGTCTTTAAAGTGTCAGGAACTCATCGTGGTCTCTTAGCAGCGATGGCTTTGCGGTGCCGAGCTCGAGGTCGCTGGCTCGACCCCGGCCACGGCGGCCGCATTACGACGGGGGCGAACGGCGAAAAACCCTGCACTTGGTGCACGCCAGAGAACACCGGGTGTTCGTAATTAATCTACGCCGTGATTCACAATTATATCGACGGCGTGGAACATAAAAACCCAAAAATGAATTTTTACTTAAGATATAAAGAAAAAAGAAAGTAAGATGAGTTACATTAGTAAAGTGTCTTCCTAGAATACCAGAAAAGCCCCGCTTACCGTGGCTTTCCGAGATTCTTTTTTCGTTAACTTGTTTTCTTCATTATTATTCTGTGGGATGTTTTGGGAGGGTTGTTATACATCGTTGGTCTGATCTACGAGAATTTGTTTACTGCGTTACGTAGGTATACCGCTGCTGGGCTCAGACTGACACCCGAGCCTCCGAGGAGGGTGACTTTCTCCGTGTGCAGAGCTTGAGCTTGCGTTTCATGGACCTCGTACGTGGCGCTGGCTTTCAGCAGAAATGTGAGATACACTTAGCAGGGTTTCTGGGATAGCCGGCTGGCCTGCGCAGAGAGGCTGATATTCCCAGTTTTCCGCATTGATACCTTTAATTTTAAAGGTGTTACCACGTGGAGAGGCTTGGTAACGCGTAAAAAGCGCAATAGCGAAAGGCGGTTGGTGACGCCGCCTCCAAGTTCCCGCACCAACTATCCGTGACGTCACTGATTTTCACGGCCTTTTCTGGCCTAGTTTACACTTTGCCGGTGAAGATGGACTTCAATCTAGTTTAACGGAGCTAGAACAAAAAACATTAGAAAGCTTCTTGGGGCTGAATTCACAAAGCCTTTCATTCGTAAGTGCTCTTTACGACTTGCCGGCCACCTTGGCTAATAACATGTCCAACATGAGGATTAGCTAGAATTTGTACTTATAAAGAATTTAGGCGTAAGAGCTTTCTTTTGTGTGTGTGTGTGTGTGCGGGTCGAGGACACTTCATGAGCCGTATCGGGCCAAACACGTAAAAATACTTTGAAATCCGTGACGTCATATTTATGTACCGGCACTGTGGCTTCGGCGCAAAATTGAAAAGCTACAAGCTCAGATTTCATTTTCCCTTCTAGTAATAAACTTCTTAAAGCGAAACTAAAGAGAATAAAGCTTTAAAAGAACACTTTATCAGTCTAAACTGAAACAGCGCTTCGCATTGGTGTCCCTTTGAATTCACAGATGACCTGCTAGCGTAATTCTTTACGTTGCTATCCAACATCCTGAGTTACGTTCAAAGTCTTCCGGTCAGGCTAACGTTTTTGGCTCAAACCTCTTGCCTGCTATATTTGAGATAAATGATCCCTCTTTAGTGTGTGTGCGTGTGTGTATGTGTGTGTGCGTGTGCGTGTGCGTGCGCGCGTGTGTGTGCGTGCGTGTGTGTGTGTGTGTGTGTGTGTGTGTGTGTGTGTGTGTGTGTGTGTGTGCGCGTGCGTGCGTGCGTGCGTGTGTGTGTGTGTGTGTGTGTGTGTGTGTGTGTGTGTGTGTGTGTGTGTGTGTGTGTGTGTGTGTGTGTGTGTGTGTGTGCGTGCGTGCGTGTGCGTGTGTGCGCGTGTGAGTGCGTGTGTGTTACACACACACACGTCTCCGTCAGATGACCCGGAGGTCACGATACTATCGGGAACGTAATCATGCGGACATGCCAAAATGGAGCTTACTGTGCACGCACACGTTGCAAAGAGTGGCTGACTTGTGGGCCCGTCAACGCTTTCATAACGGAAGCCTCAGCCGCACGAATTGCTGCGTTAAGGTACACGCTGCTGGGGAAGTAGTTATCTCAACAGCGCGCGGTTAACATGGACGATTTACAGAACCGGCCCTCGTCACTCACCCGAGGCTGCCTTATCGTGCACTCTCCCCTGATCATAAAACACCCTCCCAGTTTTCTCTGCACGCTCGCTCCCTCTCACTCGCCTCAGCCGGCCAGTCTAAAGCGTACAAACTCTCCGCTGAAGCACAAAGAAAACAATTGCTTACGAGGACGTTTCACAAACGCTCACTTTAGGCTGAACCGAAGAAGATAGACACGGGACAACCGCCACACAAGATGTAATCACGATGTCACCAATGATGGCACAAGGTGGAACAGAAGCCGAAAGGCACACAAATAGTAGGGTGTACTGCACGATAAATGCGACTTAATATATGTATATCGTTGCTGGGCTAGCTGGTTCATACTTGCAGATTTAACAAGTGGACATCATATACTGGGCAGACACACACAAAGAAAGGTTGACAGAAGAGAAGCGCTAGACAAGCGCTAGCGCTTGTTTTGTGTCTACTATTAGTTTTCTTCCGTCTAATGTGCGCGCTTGTTAAAACTGCAAGTACCCACCAACTAGCCAAGGAACACGTTCAAATTACCCACTCCTACAAGTTTCCTGTAGCGCCAGATGTACGAAAAGCCAGCAACAAAACACTAGCTTCGTCTACGTGAACTCGACACTAGCGGGTCGAGTCAGAAGTCGAGCTCACACAGCCCGACCCGACCGCGCTTACGTGCATCTTGCCAAGCTGGTTGGACGAGTCAGCCCACACCTCCCAAGAGGCTTGAAAGAACTCGCCACGGTGCTCGCTCAATCCGACACGCTTGCGTTCAGTTGAGACTGACGACGACGTTCGCGTCCGACAAGCTGAATCGACCCGACTTTCATCATCATCAGCCTATATTATGTCCACTGCAGGACGAAGGCCTCTCCCTGCGATCTCTAGTTACCGCCTGTTCTGCGCCAACTGATTCCAACTAGCGCCTGCTAATTCCCTAATTTCATCACCCCACCTTGTTTTCTGCCATCCTCGACTGCGCTTCCCTTCTATTGGAACCCATTCTGTAACCTTCATATCCGACCGGTTATCTAACCTACGCATTACAAGACCTGCCCAGCTCCATTTTCTTCTCTTAATGTCAATTAGGATATCGGCTATCCCCGTTTGCTTTCTGACCCACACCGTTCTCTTTCTGTCTCTTAACGTTACGCCTAACATTCGTCTTTCCTTCACTCTTCGCGCGGTCTTTAACTTGTTCTCGAGCTTCTTTTCCAGTCTCCAAGTTTATGCCCCGTATGTTAGTACCGATAGAATGCAGTGATTATACGTCTTCATATTTAACGAAAATGATAAGCTTCCAGTCAAGACCTGACGACGTCTGCCCTATACGCTACAACCCATTTTTATTCTTCTCTAAATTTATTTCTTATGATCAAGTTACCTCGTGAGTAATAGACCAAGGTAATAGACTTAGAGGCTGACAGGCGAGCCTGAACTTTTGTTCTCTTGCCAGGCTATTTATCATTATTTTTGACTTCTGCATATTTATCTTCAACCTCACTCTTACACTCTCTCTGTTAAGCCCCTCAATCATTTGTTCTAATTCGTCACCAATGCTGCTGAGCAGGACAATGCCCTCTGCAAACCGAAGGTTACTGAAATATTCGCCGTCGATCCTTACTCCTAGGCCTTCCCAGTTTAGTAGCTTGAACACTTCTTCCAAGCATGCGGTGAATAGCATCGGAGAGATTGTGGCTCCTTGCCTGACCCCTTTCTTGATATGTGTCTTTCTACTCCTTGAATCGAGTTCATACTAAAGCACTTAAGCAGGTCACGTCGATCTCGCCGGGGCTTCGAAACTTTTCTAGTTCGAACAGCTCGTGCTCGATATTAGATGCCTACTTGATACATCACATGAGAAAGGACATCACGTGACGTTTCAGTGGCTGCCAAGTCACTGCGGCGTCATAGGAAATGAAGACGCCGATAAAGCCGCTCGGACAGCTCTTGAAGACGCACAGGAAGAGGCCATACCACTTTCACGGTCCGACGCAGCCAGCAGGCTTCAAGTGCTTGCACGGGACATCACGCTCTCTCTATGGTGCACACCAAGCAGCCAGACCAACCGCAGCAATCATCAACACTACCTGCCCTCATTGATGCATCTCTGTATGCCAAGTGGACTCCGCCGAAGTGAGGCCACCCTGCTTTATCGCTTATGGCTAGGGGTGGCCTTCACGAAATCCTACTCGTTTCGCATTGGAATGGCCGACAACGCTCTCTGCAATGCCTGTCTTTGCGAGGAGACGATGGAACACATTCTTTGTGACTGTCCTGAATATAATGTTCAGAGACAGTCCATGGCGTCTGTTCTAGCGCACCTGGACAATAGACCATTGTCAGTTGCAACCATTTTCACATATCGCCGACGAAAGACATCACAGCTGAAGGCGACGAAGGGACTACTTCGGTTTATGAAGGATACGGGATTGGACAAGCGGCTGTGACAGTGATGTCGCGTACCGCGCAAGAGTGACGGACTGTAACTGACGATGTGTTTGCTGTGTTATGTGCTCTCTCTCTCTCTCTCCTCCCATCTTTCATCCCCCCCATCCCGCTCCCATGTGTAGGGTAGCAAACCGGTTAGGCTAAACTGGTTAACCTCCCTGCCTTCCTTCTCCACTTCTTCCTTCCTTCTAGTACTGCCTGCAACACTAACAGTACCCCGGTTCAAGTAGTCGAGGATGGCAGTAGATTAGATGGTATGATAAGACTGCGAGATTCACAGGCATAAAACTGAGTCAGCTGACGTAAGGCACGGTTAAGTGCAGATCGCTGCGATGGACCTTCGACTTGCTTTGCGCCTAAAAGGATGATGGTGATTAGGATAAAGAGGACGACAATACGCAATATATAATTACGCCGGCAAATTCACGAGAGTTAAGGGGACCACGTGATTCAAGTGATGAGGCTTGTATAGGCTCTCAGCGCTTTAAAGGAATGAACATAGTTTGATGATAAAATCCAGGGGACCTATAGCCTAATCTCTCACAGACCTGTATAATCACACGATCCGCTCTGGAGTAGCTGAAAACAACGGGCTTTAGCACCTGATTTTAGACACACGCGGCACCTGTCTCGTGAACATGAACAACCCGAATTATTGTCTTTCCTTTCTGTCCATCTTTCGCTCCCCCCATCATCTCCCCACGTGCAAGGCAGCTGACCAGACCAAGACTAGTTGACCTCTCACACTCTACTTCCTTACCTCTCTCTCTCTCTCTCTCTCTCTCTCTCTCTCTCTCTCTCTCATAGAAAGAGCAGAACGCACAGTGAAGAAGGCTTTGCAAACCAGTGGCACATCGACTAGAAGTGTCGTGCGTGCTGTTGGTATATGTCATCTTGGAACAACCTAATTTACAGCTCAAACAAGTTGAGGACATGAGTGTCTGTGAGTTCATATGATCTTTTCGTGCCTTTGTACCGCTTGCGCTTGACTAGCATTCCTGTGACACAGCGCCTGGATGAAAAGTGCCTCATCATACATTTGCTGCGCGCTTGTGACAAGCGATGACGAACAGATGAAAGCAAACCGTTTTCACACGCTCCCTTTCATTTTTCTCTCTCCCGAGTGGCCTTCGTCCCCTAGGAGTTAAAAGCACGTTGGTATACGAGTATTCTACATTGAAACCGAACGAAAGGAGTGAACCGCGAAGTCTTGCCGCAACCACCACGACTGCGACCCCTCGTGGCAGCGAAGCAGCAGGAGAGATGAAAGAGGGCGTAGGAGCCGTCATTTCCGGGTTCACGGAACAGCGGCGTGAACACGATTCGTCCATTAGAGCGGTGCTTCTTATGTGGTGTGTTACGCTTACATACACACACACACGCCGGCTGAAAGAAGTGGAAAGGGGGGGGAGCGGGCAGCGCGCACGCCGGGGTGCCACCCGCCACTTCCCTCCTCCTTTTCCATCGGCGCCGTAAGACGACGCCCTTTCTGAATTCTGCGACCGCCGCTTTGCTCCTTGAAGCTGCTGCTGTTCACCAGCTGCCCGTTAGTGCGACCAGATGAGATGATCGCGGCCTGTTCCTTTCGTCTCGACCTGCTCCATTTATCACCTCTTGTTTGTCTTTCGCGCGCCTCTCCTCTCTTAAATGCGGCGCTGACCGCAAGTGGGCCTATAATGTCTCGCCAACCTTTATTTTCCATCGCTAATTAGCTCTTCCACGCGCAGTGCTGCCATCTGGTCGTCTCCTCTAGATCTCGCCTTCTTCATTGTTGCATTTTTTTATTCTGTGTTCTCCCACGTTTACTTCTGAACGTTCTTGTTCCTCCCCATCGGCAGGTTGAAAAGCTTCGTGCCTTTAAGCGAGCTTGTGGAAGTAACCCGCAAGACCAGGAAGTTGAACGCCTACGTTCCATTCCACATCTCTTCCCTGCATACATGCCGGTGTCCCGGCCACGAATAATGCCACTGAGTGGGTGGGTTGAATAAGTGTGTCGCTACAGAGTTAATGCATCTTCATCCTGGTGAAAGATTGTGGGGCCTTGAAAACAATTAAACTTTTCATCGCGCCTCATGGATTCTATCTCATGAGTCCCCTGCGTTCAGAAGTCCGTCACGTAGATTGCGGCGAAAGCTGGATCATCAGCTCTTGGTGGTTTACTGCCAACTTGGTACTTTGTATGTCACTGTAGTTGCTGTATACTAGGCGCCGAATTAAAGTACCAGTAAACAGGCTTATAATACCGTTGTACGCTAACAAAGTATGCCCACCTTGTTCTGCGTAACAAAAAAAAGATACCTTTCTACATAGCAACTAAGACTACATTATCGTCTCATAGGCAGCTCTGCAGTGCATTAATCTGCTAATGGAATTAATGGTCAATTATATTTAACGGTTTCCTTGATTTACCTTATCTTCTTTCATTTAGCCACTCATTGTGTTCCGGTGAATGTGTGCCTGTTTTTCGCCAATCCCCCAGATTGGACAAGAGTCACTACGGTTCCTACATATCAAACGCATTGAACCCAATCAAACTAAGCCAGTCATTGTATTACATCAAATAGACGTCACCTGTAAACAATGCTTCACTTCAAATTCAGTCCAACATGTTCATAGGATCTGCTTGATAATCGATGATGTGTCAAAAGAAAATTAAACGTAAGAAAGAAAAGAATTGGAAAGCATATATTTAGCGCCAGAGAACAAGGACAGAAGCAAGACGACACCACAATGCGTCGTCTCCCTACTGTCCTTGTTCGCTGGAACCAGTGGCGTAGCAACAGGGGGGGCCGGGGGGCCGTGGGCCCCGGGTGCAAGGGGCCAGGGGAGGGGGGGGGGGGTGTCATACGCCTGAAGACACCACTTTTTCCGCGGGCTCTACTGGACGCAAATGGCAAAGAATGCTCCGGTATCCAGTAGCCCGAGCTCATGTACCCGATTCGTAGCGCCGCAGAATTGTCGGCTGCAGCTCTATCAACACCCCATGAAATAATCGCACGAATGTGCGGACTAAAAAATTTCATTCGAAAAATGGTCACTAAATTATTCGCCTTAGCGGAATGTTTCATGTGGGGTGTGCCGTACGTTCATGCTGGGAGCAGGAGTCGCTAAACATACAGTAAGGCGTTGAGGCTCTTGGGTCCCTCTTCCGTTCAGAACGCGCAGCGAAGACGAACAAAGACAGCAGTGAAGAGGGCGTTCAACGAGCGCGCCCGGCGCTCTCGTTTACGGCGAAGTGTTCGTTGAGAGTGACGTTGCATAAGTGCGGCCGTCAAAAGTCGCGAATGGGATTCTCTGGATCGTCTTCAGATTCGGTGCGGCCGAAGAGTTTGGCGGCGTACGACTCGACAGGCTGTATATAGTCGCGGGCGCCGCGATGTTCAGCTCGCTTTTACTTCCCCTCTCCCGCTCGCTCAGAGAAGCCGCTGCGAAACCTGAAGTTATGTTTCACGCTTTCCTTCTTACCCTCGAAAGTTTCAGAAAACTGTTGTTATTGTGTGACTTCATGTCATAGGTATAGTGTCTGTTTCAGCTGCACAGAATTAAAAGAAAACGTGAATTTTGTAAGGATATTTCCGGATATTCTGTGAAGTTATGTGTCTGTGATTACTAGGAACTCGGTAGCGTGAAAAATATGGCAGCTAAGTAATAACCATATCCTTAATAATCCCCTAATTAGTACTTATAGAGCAAGCACTTATATTCCTGAATTGAGGATTCAAAGTCCTATTATTAACTCAACAAAAGCTTCTTAAACAAAATCGATCTGGGTGCTACAACCTACAGTACTTTGGCACTGCGGGCGGCGCCCAGTATGGCAGTAGCGAAATAAATATGAAATAGTGGACCAGTGAGGTTGATCCCTCAACCCTCTCCATTGCAAGTGCCGACCAACAAGTTTCGCTGGCACGGGCTTCATCGAGGTCCTTTCTTTTTAATGGCGACGCCAAGAATGGACGCGAAGCGTGCTCTATTCTGTTCCCAATCTTTTGGTGGTACCGCAGCTAGGATAATCACGTTCGTCCGAATAGCAGCAAATAAAAACAAGGCTTTATTGATCCCAATAAAGAGAACTCGTAATTGTCATAACATTGGCGCCCGCGCAGCAGGGAGGCAGGTGGCGTTTTCCGTTTTTCTAATATAGGGGGGAGATCAGCGTCACTGAGACACAATTTAATTTTTGTTTTCGTTCAGGGCTGCCCACCACCAAAATACTGCGGGCCATAGTACCTACGACGATTTTTGTGAAGTTGTTGGGCAAGATATGAATGTCGGTCTTCAATTTTGCAAATGCAATGTTGCCGCTAAAATTGGTAATTCAAACTTTATAAATTTTTTTTTACTAGTGAGGTGAGCGGTATTTGCCACGATGCCGCATTTGTATTGGTTGCCAAGCCTTACAGTCTGACAGAAGATGTGCACATGCGCTTATCACAAGTTATCAGTGCAGCACACTGTGTTATTTGGTGCAGAAAAAAACAGCGTGTATTGGCCTTGTTATGATCGGCCTGCAGCTATTTCAGCCCGCTGCCGGTGCGTCGATGAATCCGGGGTGGCGGCGCCCTTCGGAGAACGAGCGAGGACGACGACGTTAACCCACCATGCGCCGCCTTGGCAAAAGGGTGCTTTGCGGTACGGGGGCCCCAGGATTCGTCACAGTCTGCCGACACACGAGGCGACCAAGGAGAAAGGCAGCTCTGGAATGTAGAGGTACCGAATGAGTTTAGCGGGCCAACTATCGTTACCCAACTCCCCAACGCGGACCTGATCTGCTACGGGTGGGGGAGTTGCCGCGGGAACGTCGTCGTAGGCTCCTTCCCAATGTGCTACCCGGGCGCGCTACCCGGTTGGCTCAGGGTTCTACGAAGCCCCTCTGACGTCGGCTCCGGACCATTGGATTTGTGTGTGTGTGTGTGTACGTGTATGTGAGCCCTCCTCCTCCAAAAGGGCGGGTCATCTTCAATGACGTCGAGCTATGACGTCGAGCGGAGTGCTTATAAGCAGCGATTGTCGGCTGCTAGTGTGTGCTCGTTGTCGTGCTCGAAATGTACTAGTGAGCTGTGTGCTCGTTTGCTGTATGCTTCGTCTTGCGGGCTCCATTTGGGAGTCACGCTAGACTGTTGATGTATGTCTAGTTTAAACTGTAAATAATGTAAATAAACCCTGCTTGCCTAAGTCCCGACGAAGAGTCAAGTTCATCCCTACGACTACGACTGCAACATCTTACAGGTTCGAGCTCCACCACTGGAAAAGCTGGCGCCACCGTCGGCGCAACGTGCTATTAGGGATCACGTGGACATAGCGGCCGCGTCGGCTGCTTCGGGAGCGCCGAAGCGAGCTGAAAAGGAAAGTTTAAGTTCCGTCGTACGCTGCGGTCCTCATTGATTGGCGGGATTTTCCCGCTTCGAGTGTCTCCTTTACAACGATTGAAAGCACTAGAATAGGTAGTGGCTGCCTTTGAAGGTGCGGAACATGGTAGGCTTGCTCGGTGCCGCAGTGCCAGACGTACGCAACGGAGCCCGGTGTCAGCCTTATTCATACGTAGCCGCCGGACAAGAAGCTGCGTGAAGCTTGGCTCGCGAAACATAAAACCGGCGAACAGTCATCGGCTGCCACTCGGGTATGCAGAAAGCACAGACGCGAGGAAGATTTCTGCTTCGGCGCCGGGTCTGCAATGTTCGAAAAACGCGCACTGTGACGCTCGCCCGAGTCCGCTGCCCGACTAATGTCATGACGGTTCAGTCTATGAACTTGTCGATGCTATATATACTGGCAAGTTCACTGGAGCGGATAGCGAGCGGTAAAAAGCGCACAAAAAAACGCATGGCATATGGTCATGTTTGTGTTATGAATTAATGCACTGGATTACAAAAAAGAAGCAGCGGGAAATCGCCCGCTGAGAACACCGATAAACATATAGTGCGACGCAACTCGATAAATAATATTGAAACGTCCAAGAATTTAAAAAAAAGAAGATTGGATTGTCGCGACGTCCAGCACATCAGTCCCCGTAGACGTCGAAGTCTCTACAATGAAATTATTTTTGAACAGTTCTGATAGCGCCCACGCAACATTGGTTGCTTGTATACTGTCAAATGCTCATATTCTGCAGCCTAAAGCTCATGGCACGGTACGAAAACGCGCACGCGGCGAAAGCGCAACAGTGCGCGGACAAGCATGCAGACGCGCAGTCGGTCGCTGCGAAGCTGTGCGATCGCTGCGTTGAGGCTTCATTCTATTACGCTCTATTTAGATATACAAACACTATAAGAACATATTTCACATAGTTTGGGCTCGGCGTTTGCCTACCTTTCACGCAAGAAGCCGGTTCGGGAGACTAAATAGCGGCGACCGCGCACAGTGGCGTCCACTGTACGTATTCGGTAAAGAGATAGCGTCTGTAAACGATTCTGTTCTTTCAGTTTGCCCAAGATTATTATTTAGACAGTACAAAACTTCAGTCGTTTCGAAAGTACTTACAGAAATTTCCGGGAGTGCACCCGGGTGGTGTTTTCAGTGAGCGCTGACAGCAAAACCTATGAGGAGCGCGCTGCGGGATCCCTCAGACTACGCCAGCGAGGCGCTTCCGATAGATGGCGACTCCGTAACTCCTCGCCGCCAATACCTGCTGCATTCGCGACCTCTGGGAAAGAAAGCGAAGGAGAGGGGGACCCGGGGGACGTGCATGGTGTCCAAGGCGGCTGTACTGGTGCTGAAACCCGGAAATTGTCGATATCCTCGCCTTCCTCGTCTACACCCGGCGGCGGGGGGGGGGGGGGGGGTGACAGAAGACCTATGGGCCCCGGGTGCCAGACGACCTAGCTACGCCACTGGCTGGAACTAAATATGTTTTCCAAATCAGTTTACCAACACGCCAAACAAATGGCAATGCTGAAAGACAAGAAGTATGCATGCATTTACATGAAGACTATCGTGAAAGAGGGGAAGAGATAAGTAGAAGGCAGGGAGGTTAACCAGAGTAACGTCCGGTTGGCTTTGTACTTAGGTACATGTACTTAGGTAAATTTGTAGTACGTATATATAGGTTTTTAAGTGCACGTTACTGATACACTGGGGAACGGTTACAAAGCTATCGCTCACAAAGATATCAACGCAATGTTAGTCTTGCTGGATTTTTTTTCTTTGCGGCGTGATTCGCCGGCACTGAGCTACGTTCTGTGCTCATCCACGGGCTGAATCGGCAATCCTTCGCGCCAAGTGAATCCAGCTTAGAGAGGCAATCTTTGCAAGCATTTAAGTGTTCGGATTTGTTCTGACGCCGTTCTTGATGTGTGCCCACATAAGAACTCGCACGAGCCTGACAAAGTTTGGCCCTTTCCGTTACCGCAGGCAGGACGACGTGACAATGATGGCGGAGCGACTGCAATGAAGTCCTACGACACCGCCTCATGTGCGAATAAAGATTACTGCTGTAGCTGCATAAATAACGGCGAAAATCGAATCTTTACACCTTTACGTTCACGTGCTGCGGGAAGAAAACCTGGCTTTGTAATTGCGATTAAATATTCTGCAAGAGATATATCATTCAAAGAGAACCTAGACCCCAATGAAAAATTCCATTTGCTTTCAGCGTTTGGTCACCGTAGTCCAAGCAGCGTTCCGCCCACGTTATCGCTGACATCTGCCGGCCGTTAACGGAGCACGCTAAGAGAGGAGCAGAACAGAGTGAAAGTAATCCGTAGAATATACGGATTTGGTGGGCGCTTGTGTGCGCGCAACTAGCGATCTTTCTCTCCCCCTTCTCTCTTCTTTCCTATATCCGCTTCTTTCAGAGCAGGGTTGCAAACCGGACATGCACGCGGTTAATATCTGTCTTTTCCTTGCTTGTTCCTCTCTTTCTCTTTTTTTATTCGTGCGTTGAGAAAAGCTTCGTAACAACTGCAAAGCGGCGTTGCTGTGCGACAGTGCGCATTCATTGAATAAATAAAGCATTGGATGCGAACAGGTGGACCGGGCGTATTGCACCACTGAGACTCCGCCTCCATCGATACGTTACGCCGAGGTTGAAAGTATCATCAAGGCCATAGCAATAGCATCGTAACAGAGAAATATGAAACAAAGCGTTTCGTTTCCCAGTGAGAGCGCGGAGCAACAAAATATGAAAAGGGCTTCCTCGTGCTATGCGACTGCGGACCTCGTGCGTGCCCCTGCTCACGCGCACAACATCGCATCGTCTGCGTGCTGCTTGGCACGCAGCCACTGGCGTGCTTCAGCCAACCTCTCCGCGACCGCCCACTATATCGCGCGGGGGCACGCATACGCAAACGCAGTCAGACAGCCGGAACGCGGCCCCGAGAAATTGTCTCGCCGCATCAGCAGACAGAAGAGGCGGAGGGACCCGGCTCACCTTTGACTGTACGGCTCCGCAAAAAAGCGTGCACTGCGTGGATATGACTTGTGACACAGTCAGCCGTACGTCGCCACTTGCGCAAAATAAATTTATACGCTATACAGACGGTCTATTGTATTTGTTGTATATAGACTGGGCCGATACTGCAGCATAATTCGCGCGTCGTCACCAGCCGAAGGATGAACAATGGTATACGAAACGTGCTAACATTGTTCAATCACATTCGCAACACTGGCAGGCGGCACTGTTGGCCGTTTCGATGAGGAATAATTAATAAGTGTTCGCAAATGCGACGCCTAACCCCAGACGGCGATATCTTCGTTTACGTAAAGTCGACGCGAGTAGGTCGAGTCTGAGGTCGACCTGACTCTGCCCGACCCGACCACGCCTACATGCATCTTGCCAAACGGGTTGGTTGGGCGCGTTAACCCATCCCTTCCGGGCGGGTTTACACATCGAAGACTCGACGACCGCTTTTCCATGGGCCCTACAGGCCGACTCGATACAACTTCATCGGGTTCACGTAGACGCGCTAAAGTTGACTCGTGGCGGGAAAGTCCGAGCGGCGGGGGAAGCTGAAAATTAGGTTAGTCCAGTGAATACAAACGGAAGTTGGCGAAATGAGGCTAAGGCTATTATCAGCCGCATTGAAGACAGGCCCTCCTCGGAAGCAAGCATACCTTGGGACCTTTTCCGAATAAATATAGTATATGCGCAGTGTCAACGAATCGCTAATGCACTTCTTTCAAGCTAACAGGAATATGCATATGAGTATGAATATGAAATGACCCGACACGCGAAGGTGATGCGTTCACACCAGACCTCCCTTTCTTCCTTCTCATCTTTCTTTGCCATTCTGTCAGACTTCCCGGGTACAGCGTAACCGTTGTTGGCGGGCCAAGTTAGGGGGTCGGGTTAGCCCCCCCCCCCCCCCCCCCCCTGCCTTTTCTTCGCTCTCTCTTAATCTGTTTTCTTGCGGACATGATTTCTTTGAGCGGGGAAATGGCGCAGACCGTCTGCACATCGATTTCCTCAATAAATGCATGCCTTTAGGTAATTTATGCGTTGGACACGTGCAGTGTGGTTTCACTGGTAAAGTTAATAATTGCGACGCGCTTGCGCATGGTTGCGTGAGTGTGAGTGTGTTTCAAGCTGGCCAATTCGGCGTGATCGTCGCACCAAGACTTGTCGTTCTCCACCTATCTACGGCCCCTGTACAGTGCACTGACATAGGCTTCAAGTGGGTCCGCTACTTGCAGCTATGTCTAGCGCATGCAAAGTGAGAGCTGCATACCGGCGTCTTCCTTTTAAAGCGACACGAAAGGTAAAGTTAAGATCACCTTTGTAACCATTCGGCCTTCTACAATGTCAAAAAGCAACCCTTACCGTCAAGGAAGGCGCGCTAATTTTTGAAGAAGAGGAAAACGCAGGCATGAAAAAAAAAAAAAATGCTGGTCGCGACGCCGCGTTGCATTTCCCACACTAGCTCGCCATGACGTCACGACGTCTGCTCGAACCCATACTTAATTTCTTTTTATCGGTAGATATGGCCTACATTTTACTCTAAAAGAGATAAGCACTGAACTTAGCAAGTTTCTAGGACATTTACTGAGCAAAAACGGCCGAACCACGAAAAGTACCTTGAAATTCGTGACGTCACACTGATGTACAGACTCCGGGGTTTCGGTGAGAAACTACAAAAGAAAAACGACATAACCCCGAGTTTTATTTTCGCTTCCATAATCTACTACCATCAAATTAACGAAAGTCAAGTTCTGAAACAATACTCTGTCAGTGTACATTGGTTTAATGCTTCTCTCTAGTGTTGCTTCAACAATGGGCGGCAGTGCATTTTAGCAGCAAAATCCTAGTTGGCACCGTGCTAAAGCTCGCATTTATTAAGCCTGGCGCTAATTTTCGCGTAGGTATACTGGTCCTTAGGCATAGGTTCGGCCCATAGCTTCCACAGCGCTGCACCGATTTAATGGGAAGCCTGTACGGAGCCTTACCTCTCACCTTCCACTTGCCCTTCCTAGCAGCCCTTTCTGCTTCCGTGCACACTTTGCGACAGTGACTTATGCAAAGGAGCAGCCGAGATTACATCGGAGTTCTTTGTTTTCAAACCCGGAAGCAGGCAGCACACTGCACCGCGAAGTCCCGCTGTGTGTGTGTCGCTGTGTAGACACTTGGCGGTGCACTATAGTTGAGAGGTCGTGGGACTATCTTGGACATAGGGGGTCCCGGCCTCGTCGCAGCGGTAAAATGAGTGCCGCTGAATGCCAACATGCTTGGACACGTGATAACATCTCGAACAACGACGCTGATGGATGTTGAAGCACTCAAAAGGTTAGTATGACGACGCTCGAGAGCATGGCCTGGATGCAAGTAATGCAGACTTTTGGGCGCTGCTTAAAGAGGAAGCCTTGGCTCGGGCCGAACTCCGATGCCGCCTATTCGAATACATCTAAAATACAGAAACGTTTTCCTGAGATATACGCTAGGCAGGTATTAATGAAATGTATTGCATTTGAGAGAGAAAATTTAATTCCAGTGACTGTAGAGAGCGAAATTTCAATTTAGCGCCCGAATTTTTTCAAGAGAGTTTTTGAATATTGGTGAGTATAAAGATATAGAAGCATGAAGTTTACAAAACCGTAGCTCTGCATCACGAACAAATATCGCAGGTTTGTAAGGTGCATCTGTTAGAGCATCGACAGACGACAAATTTGGTATGTCAATTTATATCTTACGTGAATTTGTTACATTGTTTACAATGATTATACAAAAGTTCTACTCACGTTTAATGCGTTTATTTGAGAGCCGCGTATTATATATCAAATTTGTCCGCTTTAGGTGTACACCCGTGAGCAAAAGTATACGGACCAGGGATTGGGCAACAAAACTCATTTCCTCTTCTGTCTGTGAACGCAACTTGACCATAAAAGACTAGAGTCCAAACTTGGCATTACGATTTCTCGAATGCACTCGTCAGTTTCCGTTTATGCGTCTTAATTACGAAGAAATTCTGTTTCTATGGCGACCCTGTGGTCCGTATACTTTTGCTCAGGGGTGTACCATTAGGTGCAATTTACAGAATTGTTTTACAGATATCGTTTTCATTGCTGAATAACAGAGTTGTAAACGTGATAGTTCTGTTTTCTGAAGTTTTTTTTATAATTTTTCCCATATCTATAAAAAATGGACGACCAAAAAAATATAATCCCCGACCAATAGTCGCTAGATTTTAACGTTAGCTTTTAAATGCAACATTCAACATCAGATTTGGTGCATTTGTTGCCAAGACAAACGATTTCTCCTTTTCCTTCTATTTAGATAGGAGCCCCCGATTTAAAGCTCCCTCTTAAAGGGCCCCACACCAGGCCTGGCCATCTTGAGCTGACCAGCGCAGAGCACACAATGCGTGCCAACGATCGTGTTTGCAAAGTATTACATCGCTACGCGCCGCGGAGAGGTCTGAATTTTCAGTCCGAACGGCGTTCTCTCTTTCACTCGCGGCGACCGCGCTCCAAGCCTGACGGTGACGTGCTCGCGTCCCTGCGCCTACCTACTCGGTTCCGCAGTGTGACGTCACTCGTGGTGACACGTGACTTCGAGAATTGTTCAAGGCAGCATTTGTTATTTGTGTGATCCGTTGCTTGAATTGACGAATTGAAGTTTAGAGAAATAATAAAACACACGAACGGAATGTCCGCGCGTTATTTTTTTTTTTTTTACTTCGCACCAATGCGAGAGAAATGTACTTCCGCTTCGACTGCGTGTTCGCATGGTCGTGCATTCACGTGCGCAGATATCGAAACCACGTCATTTTATACGTGTTGCATCGCGTGATCATGCTCTGCGATCCGCTTGTTCTGCCTCAGTATTCATGTAGCCCTTAATTATACCGCTAGTCATGTATCCTTGTACACAGCGCGCAAAACCGTACGCTACGCGAAACCAGATAATCGGAACAACTCGTGCGCAGCGCCGAAAAAAAAAAAAGTGAGGAGAAAAAAAAAATGATGGCGGGGCCCGTGACGTATGCGTCACGCGATCCTCGATGTCCAGTATGGGAGAACGCAGGGAAGGAATTTCGCTTGCGGATGCTAAACGGGATGAGTGGAGAGAGTGCTGCTCCCTATGCAGTGGAGCCCGCCTCCTGAAATCATTGGTTCGGGGCACTGAAATATTTCTGTCTCGGCTATTAATGAGCCGATTTGAAAAACTTTTCCGGCAGAACGCTCGCTAGAGGACACGTAACAACTTTCAGTGAATAACCAAAATTAGTTGTGGAGCCTGGTGCGGGGCCCTTTAAGTGCGTTACAGGCTTACAATTTTCGCAGAACGTAGAGTATCAGCAGCGCTGCCAGCGACATGTGACACTATACTCAACCAGGTTGGCAAGAAGCACGTAAACGTGGTCAGGCCAGGCTAGGTCAGCCCAACTTCGGAATTAACCCTCTCGTGTCGAGTTTATGCAAACGAAGTTTATGTTAAGAAGTCTACAGTGACATGAACGGCCTTCTCTCTTGTAAATACTGGCGGTGGAAATGAATAGAGCGGCGAGTTTGGTGACAATGATTCAGGATAATATTTCAAGTGCACTGAGAAAGACAGCGTCGTCCTCGTTGATGTAGTCTGTTGTTGCTGCTGATGTGACCATCGTTCTTATTGTGGTTGTTGCTGGCGTTGCAGTCATTGTCTTCGCTGCTGGGGGTGTAGCTAGCCTTGCTGGTCCTGTTAGCATCTCTCTTCTCATTGTCTCTCCTCCCTTCCCCCCATATTGCTGTTGAGGTGTCCACCACCGAGTAAGACCGTAAGAGGCTCGCTTCAAGCGTCTGGACAAGAAAGTGCTTAGCTAATCTACAGAGTGGATTTACAAGGCGAAATGGGAATGGAGGGGGCTTTACGCTTCTTTTACGCACTTCTAGCCCACCAGAATGACACTTAGTTCCACATACGGTCAGTTTTAATATTCTCGTAATTATTTCCTTCGGTAGCGTGGTCGACGACCCGGTCAAGTGCCAGAAAAGCGAAGGTCCTTGTCCCTCAGGCTGCGACGATTGATTGGAGCAGGACCAACAACAACACCGTCAGCCATTCATTCATTTAAGAAAGAGTTCCGCCAGCAAACAACGACGTGAGCGATGTCGCGCGGTTGCTGAAACCCGTCTCAAAATTTGAGAGAGGCTCGCGTTGGGTGGAACCGCAAAGCTACGCTGCGGCATTCAGGACCTCTTCGTCCTTTTTTGGAACACCTGGTTGACGAAAGCACTTAACCTAGCGTCGTGTTTGCTGCAGCATCGACATGTTGGTCACACTCCAGGAACAGACAATTGAATGCTAAGTTCTCCCCTCTGCAAAAAGAGGAAAAGAAAAGAAAGCGAAATCAGAGGAAAGTATGGTACGAGCTGATCCTGCAGCTGTTTACCTCGAAACTATGGGGCCCTGAGCCGGCTTAAGGAAACCATTCCACTGCAGTTATATTCCTTTTCCACATTTTTTTTAACGGTTGAAGCGTCGCTCCGGTTACGTTATCGTCAGAGTCAGCTGGTCGAGAGCGGTGGATGGTAAGAAAGCGAGAGAATCGAGCGAAAGGAATCCTGCTATATTTACTGGAACTGCAATGCCACGATGCCGTTTCGCCAATGCGTGAAGCATCGAAGGAAACAGGATAAGAAATGCACATTCGATGTGGTTTGGTACAGAAATATACCACATCTGAGGAGGACGCATTATAGATGCAGGTCAATGTATAACTTCTCGGCAGGCATCGGGTATATGTGCAAGAGGGAAAGCTAGGGAGAAATGGGCCAGAAAGCTATTCGAGCGTTACGATAAGCTCAGGTTCGGCTTTCCTCGCGGGCCTTCGAAAGGCGAGAGAAGTTTCCAGGGACTCAAATTTAGCTTCGCCCTCGGAAACTCTACATTCGAAAGGTCACACAAAGATTGTAGTGGGAGCATACGAGACTGAACGAACAGCGAACAACCCAGTCTGAAAGTTACAAACACAAGAGGACAAAAAGGTCCTTGCACTGGAAAAGCATGAGCTTTCAGAGATAGTATTGAACGAGCTGCTGACGAAGTTTGCTTGCGCCGAACCAGCGCCAGCGACAGATGCGGTTGCTCCACACCCATATGCGGGTAGGACGGGCGTACGCTTAGCTCTACTCACCAAAGAGAGTTGCGACCTATTTACGACGTAAGTGGCGGTGTACAATGTTTTGCGCTTCGAAAAATCTAATTGTACTTCTTACTGCGTTGTCTTACTTTTCACGTCTTCGTCTTTCGTTCCTTCTATTATTTGTTCCCTTTTACCTTTTCGAGTACAGATTCTCCAACTAGCATATATGGACTGCACGAACAATTTCGGCGTTCGCAAGCAGAGGCCCCCGGATAGATTCCAGTTTTGAAAGCGGAAAGCTCCACGTGGCGATAAAGAGAATATAGGGTTTCAGCAGCTTTGCGTGGTGTTACGATCGGCCTGCAGGGGTACCGACCTGCAAAATTTTCCCGGCCCTCTGCGACGACTGTCGATTGCGACGACTGTTACAAGTGGTACGTTGTACTTTACACTGACACATGATGTGTTAGGCCCGCTGTGCTGCCCCACCTCTTCGCAGTACGACGTTAGACGTGCCGCGATATCAACATTTTAGCACACTGTCATCGCGTACCGCACCGGAGCGTAATACTAAATTAGTAATGCCGTTAAAATTATGTTTTTTTTTTTTTAGCATTGCGCATTGTCCACGCATCACCATGATGCTGGCGATGTTGGTGTGGCTACACTTTCAGGAAGGGCGGACGCAAATACTGCGGCCTTGCCGATTAACGAAAATTAAAACGAACTAAAATTTAAAAAATAAACCACTTATAATAAATTAAAACAGTTAAAAACAATAGCGTTACTACAGTTTGAACCTCCGCTCGCAGGCCTCCACCAAAGCTAATGATGTGGCGCCATCTGCTAGGTGTAAAACTACTTTCTTGGCTCGGTGCCAACTCTCTAAGTTTGGCAACGCCATATGCAATTAATCTCAAAACTAAAGATTTGGCAGAAACTATCGAAGATGATTTCCTTGCGAATAGATATTCGCTTCGTTAAAGTAATTATGACGCTTGAAGGTGTATTTTTCATCTTTAGGTGTTTTTTTTTTATTTTAGGCTTCACTGGCCTCGTTGAATCCCTCGGATTCTGGGATAGCATGTTATTTACTCATGTTTAGTTAATTTCCTCGAGTATAATGCATTCTTTACGACGAAACAGCATGGGTATCATACATCATTTTTGTGTGAGACGCAACTAATTTGCTTGACCAATGAACTTTTCGCTGCTCTTGACAATGGGTGTTTTGTCGACTGCATATTCCTGGATTTTCAGAAAGCGTTTGACCTTGTCTCTCACCCTCTACTTCATTTGAAGTTAAAAAAGTTAAACATCGATTCTAACATTTTTGCCTGGATTGAAAATTTTCTTTCTAATAGAACGCAATTTGTGACAGTTAACAATTTTGATTCCTGTTCCTGTCCAATTACTTCCGGTGTGCCGCAGGGTTCTGTCCTCGGCCCACTTTTATTTTTAGTCTGCGTTAATGACCTGGCTAATGTAGTTCAATAATCCATCAGGCTATACGCTGATGACTGCGTAATTTATCGCATAATGTTATCTGACACTGATCATGGAGCACTTCAATCTGACCTCGACGCTATAACTAACTGGTGAAACGCATGGCAAATGCATTTGAAACGTTAAAAAGTGCAAAGTAATGAGAATCTCCCGAAAAGCTTCTACTTGTAACCGTCCTCTTTATCACATTGATGCCTCTGCACTAGATGAGGTTACCATGCGTAAGTATTTAGGTGTTCACCTGAGTGCTAACATTTCTTGGCAAACCCATGTTAACTACGTCGTTAACAATGGTAATCGCACGTTAGGTTTCTTTCGCCGCAGATTTTCAAGGGCACCATCTTCTCTTATATTAACATTATACAAAACACTTGTAAGGTATGAGCTTGAATATGCACGCGCTTTGTGGTATCCCAGTAAAGAATTTCTTAATAATCAATTAGAATCAGTACAAAACCGTAGTGCGCGTTTCACTCTGTCAAATCATTCGCGCTTTTAAAATGTATCGTCACTGAGATACATTTTGAAATTTCATAACCTTTCTCTGCGCAGAAAAGTGTTTCGTTTATCCTTATTTCATAAGATTTTTCATAATGCACATCTGAAAAATGAACTTCTTAATGAGCCATCTTATTTGTCTTGTCGTACTAATCACCGTCATAAAGTTGAAATGCATTTTTGCCATACTAACTTATTTTCCGATTCATTCTTGCCCAAGACATCGAGGAAATGGAATCATCTGCCCACCTCCGTCATCGCCATTCCAAGCGTTCCTGCATTTAAATGCGCCGTCGACAATTATTATTGTATATACTAGCAGCCAACAATCACAGCAATTATGTATTTTCTGTCCCACTCCCTTCTGTAAGGCCTTCGGGCATTGAAGGTAATGAAATAAATAAATAAATAAATAAATAAATAAATAAATAAATAAATAAATAAATAAATAGCAGAGGGAAAATTAACGTGTGCGCAACAGAGATTAGTAAAAGGCGATCGGTAGTTTTGGGGGCAGAAAAGTAGGGAGACCACAAACAACTGAGGCATGCAGAAGCAAAGTTCCCATATAGTGGTTCAGAAAGCTTGCTGCTGAGAATTCTTCGTGTGCATAAAAAAAAAAAAAAAACAGGTAGGCAGCACATTAGGCGAAATAAGAACAAGAGCTTGGTGGTGCAACCCACCGCCCCCCGTTCCAAAGGGGAACGCTACTCCATTCATCCAATCATTGTGTCCGTGATGACATTTAGTTAGTGCTTGTTGTTTCATTGTATGACTGTAGAGAACAGAGCTGCTATTGGTACCTCTGCAGCGGTAGTACAGGTGGCTACAGATATAAGCCGATTCATCGTGTGTGTGCGTAGTTTCCGGCGGCGTGAGCGTCGGCGTGGATGGCGACCTAGACCTGGCACGTGTGCCTCGGACGAGTGCCTCAGAGTTATAAAGGCCAAACTACGCGTACCGTTGCCGGCGCGGCTTGCGTTTGCCGCCCCTCGCGAGGTACGGCGGTTTGCATACCTCCTTGGTCTGCATCTACAATAGGCGCGTGACAAGACCCGCCTACTTCGCTCGCTAAGAAGAATTTTTCGCGGAAATCGTCTCGTAATTTGTTATCGGCAGTGCTCGGAAATGCTGACATGTTGGTCAATACACGTTTTTTAGAGTCATTAAATCGGCGCGAGAAGAAAAGAAAAAGCTGGCGTGACGTAAATCTGCTGCCTCACTGAGTGTTGGTTGAGGTATACACGCCGTAGCTCCGCAGCCAGGCGCGCAGAAACGCGAGGCGGCCAGTGCCCGACATCTGTTTTGGAGCAGATATTAGGCCTCAGTCACGCCACGCATCGACGCGTACGACTCGTCCTGCGCTATCTGCGCATGCGTAGTAAGCGTGTACGTATGGTTGGGCTTTAATAGTTGGCGTTCGGCCACGTGCTCAGCCCGCAACTCGGCTGTGCGCTTTCAAGATCGAGCCCGCGCGGCCATGCCATACGCAGCGGCCGCCGGAGTAGAACGCCCAACCCCTCCCTCCATTCCCATCCCTTCCCAGATGTCTTGAGTGCGACGGGAGGCGGCCAGCGGTTCCTACCCATTTGTCTTCCCTTGCGCGTTCGAGACTGAGCGCCATCTTCGGTTCACTCTCGCACACTTTCACTCGCACATATAGCATAAGGCGACCGGCGATGATGTTATCGATCTTGGACTTTATACGGAACATCTCGGTGACTCCGATGCCGGCAGCGATGGCAGAGATTCCCCTGGAGTGTCCATATAATTTATATCACAATATACAAAAAAAAATTAGAAAATGCAATGAAATAAAATGAAAAAAAGAAAACCTAAGTTTTCTTGGCATGCCTGTGCCAACAAAAGCAAGTGCACTTGAAGCTCAGATAGCAGCGAGCACAGTCGACGATCGCGAAAATCGGATCTGCGAATCGGGCGCGTCGGCTATTTATACACTGCTCAATGAGCCTTCAAGCGCAATTGTTGGAGCTCGCCTAAGTTCTACAATGTAGACCATTATTCCCGTCGCGCACAGAATTTGATTACGCGAGGCTCGGCAACAACATACGCAACAGAGAGAATCATCCATGATATTCGGCAAGCCTCCGGTACAGAAAGGCGTGTCTTGCGTTTAGCGATTACCTTTAACATTTGTTAGCCGGTGAAATGCGGTCACCGGATAGAGTGTGCGTGCCACTATTATTATTAGGGAGCAAAGACGTGCATGTATAAGCTCCCTGTGTACTTCTTTTTCGTTACATGCAGTTACAGCTAGCGACCCTCTATGCTGACCACATTGATAGATGTTTCCCGTCAAAACATATACTTTCAGGCATATTTACCTTGCCTGTGAAGTTATTTTAAAGGATATGAAGGAATCCTAAAAATTATTTTGCGTAGCCTTGTACGTTAATGTTATTTGTAATGCAAGTTAGATATGAAGGCGAAATTTTCAGTCTACCCAGAGCTAGTCCAGAGGCTTTTCAAGATATCGTACGTTAGCAATCGGCAATCGTTTGGCTCCATTGCGAATGGCCAGGACTGCTGCTGTTGTTATCATACCATATTGTGTCTCACTGTTATTATCGTTGTTGAAATACCCTCTTTCTAAACGCCACGTTTCTCGTGCCACACGTCAATTAATTTTCGAACCTCTTTGTAGATATGCTAAAATGCACGAGTTACGTACGTGCTCGCATTCACCCGTGTTTGCGCTACGGCAGTTCGCGAACCAGGATAGTGCGGTGCCCCCGAACGCAAAACGATTAGACAAACATCTTTTGCAGACGTATGCCAATGTGAACAACTGATTCATCAAAGCGAAGCTGTATAAGCGACTCATCTTACTCTTCACAAGTACTAAGCGTCTGTCAGCAGTTCTTATGACGATTCAATCTCCAACGCAGCGTGCGCGCTATCACCGGCTCCATGGTTGTATGGTCGCTTCGGGGCTCCCACGCAGGCGGCGTCGAGCTTTCACTGCCGCAGCCGTGCCATCTGCTAGATGACCTCCAACGTGGGAGCGGTAAATTGCGACGGGAGAAGCAATCATTACGGATTACTGGCAAAAAAATATATATAAAAGCACACACACTCGCAAGCAAGCTATTACAAATTACAGCAAACAATACGCCAGGTAAATTTTATTTTAGAGCAATCAATAAATACACCTTAAAGTCGACTCTTAGAGACAGCTCCCACACAAAGTGCCGTGGCAGCATCAAGACGTCAACTTTCGCCGCAGTTCAGCACTACTGCGTAGTCGTCACATGGTCATCGTCATGCTCTTGTTTGGCCCGGTTGTACGACGACGACGCAATGAGCGCGACGGAATGACGACAAACGGCGACAAGTGACGACGAAGGCACGACGACAGTTGAATCACTACAATAAAATGACGGCCGTGAGACGGCCACGACAAGATGACGACGACTCTGCGACGACGGCGCAATGATGACGGCTGGAAGATGGTGGCGTGATGTTGAGGATGCGGCAACGCAGTGGCAGCGACATAGTGAAAACGGCGGAAGAATGACGATGGCATTACAACTGAGGAATGACGACAATGTCATGAAGGCGATGAAGTGACGACTACGGCGTGACAACGATGACGTGTCAGTGTCGGAGCCGTGAGCGGATACAGCAGGGGGATTTCCAGTTGTTCTTGCTCCTTCCCTCTCACCCGCCCTTGAGATCTGTGAGCGCAGTTCCAGTGTGCGGCACGTGACAAACTCATCAAGTCCTTCCCAGCTGCTCCTGTTCTTTTGCTCTGGACATACAAGAAAAATCACTGTTTTGCCTGAAAGGCGAAGCATCGATGGCGATAGCAAAATTAGTAGACAGCTATGCGGTCTAAGAATAGTAGCTTTATCGGCCGTAGAAACTAATAAACTTTCGCTTATTATCTAAGTTAACAACTGTGTTGTCAAGCGCGCACAAGCAAACGTGAACACATTTCACTGGGTGGGCGCAGGAACTCACGGTCAAAACGCTGGAGTGAGGAAGCGTGGCAGCAAACGCGAGCGAATTGACATTCGTGCTGCCTCTTGCTTCACCCCAAACTAAGCGGCGAAAATATAGTGCACACGAAGCTATCAGCCCTCAGTCACCCTATCGCAGATCGCTTTCAAGATAAAGCCCGTGTGACCGTGCAGCCACGCCATACGCAGCATCCGCTGGAGTCGAATCCCCTCCCTCTCCTCCATTCCGCACACTTAAAGCGGTTGCGCCACCCCCCCCCCCCCCACCCCCCCTTGGGGTGTATATTTGTCTCACAACAATAATCATCTGCCTTACTTCCGTTTCCTTTCGTGAAAACTCGGCGCTCGCTACTTTCCTGTCGAGAATTACTGTGTCACGCTGACAACGCGCATGCCGTTCGTGACTGGGAAGTACCGGGCTCGCAGCGTTAAAGAAAGGAAACGCGGGCAAGACAGATGACGATCGTCCTTGTGGGACAAGATAAGGCCCGAAGGGTGTCATTTTTTTAATAGTGCGGAGTCTTGCGCGCCACGGAAGACGGGGCGCTTCCTCCCCGCTTTCCTTCCTTGCGCGCGCGAGATTTAGCCGCCATAGTAGGCTGACCCTGGCCCGATGCTATCGCTACTGAACGTTAAACGGAACATCACGGCAACGACGACATGACAGAAATGCGCCTGGAATGTCCATATAATTGCTAACGCAATAGAAGGGACCAGACGGAAATGAAGATAAAAACAAATTAAGAAGGAAGTATCGCAGGGCTCAGCAGTAACTGACCGCTACGGCTGCTGAGATAAGCTGCTGAGATACGCCGCTGAGGTATACTGCTGGGGGCACTTAGTGTATATAATACACTTAGTGTATTTAATACACTTAGTGTATTAGTGTATTTAGTAGCTCTGTTTGTCAACCTTTGAGAAGACGCTCAATCCCTATTAAATCCGCCGTGGTTGCTCAGTGGCTATGGTGTTGGGCTGCTGAGCACGAGATCCAGGTATCGAATCCCGGCCACGGCGGCCGCATTTCGATGGGGGCGAAATGCGAAAACACCCGTGTACTTTGATTTATGTGCACGTTAAGGAACCCCAGGTGGTCGAAATTTCCGGAGTCCTCCACTGTGGCATGCCTCATGATCAGAAAGTGGTTCTGGTACGTTAAACCCCATAATTTAATTTAATCCCTATTAAATAGTTTTAAATATAGCTTCGTCAGTCGGCTTTGGATACCCGATATTCGAAACTGTTTAGTACTCCTTTTCAGTTCTTTTGCATGCTGCTGCACTCTCTGCACAGCTGAACATTATTTCCTCTACGCTTTTGTAACATTCTTTTAGTAACGCCATCTGCAGCGATTTCTTTTTTTTTGTTCCTGCTACCGCACAATATTCCTTGTCATTGTTTTATTGTGTTCTTCAAGAACTGTGATTTTATTCTTTCTTTGCTTCCCTGGTGCCTATCTATAATTTCTATGTCTCTGTGACCCTTCCAGTGACAGTTTTCCAGCCTGCTGCTTGCTTTCGTATTCCTCTTGCATGTGTATATTTCTTGAAGTAGAATAACTGAATGATGTATTTCACGGGCCCAGGCGCAACACTAAGGTCTGGGTGTTGGTTCACAGAGAAAGAAAATCATGGGTATGTATATATATATATATATATATATATATATATAAGGAAGGAAGAAAACCAAAAAGGAACCGGATAACAAACTACACAATTACCAACAATACAGCAATAAAGCACAATTGAGAGCGAGGTACGAAACAGAAAGAGGACAACACGTTTAGAAAGATATCAAGATGGAGAAAACTACAGTTATTTGTAGACTTTTCATTCTGTGTAGGGGCGGGTGCCTACTAAAAGAGGCGGAAACATGGAAGGGCCTGTGTTCCCTGCGTGATGTTCTGCGGTGTTCTTCTGCGGAACCCACCGTGAAACAGGAGCTGGTAGATCTGAACTGGCAATTGCTCCATTAGTGATCTTGCATAAAAAAAGTGCATCGGTACGGCTATGTCTTCAGCCAAGTGATGGAAGTCTAGGATAAATATAAACACTTGAAAAGTTGTTGGTGCTCGAGGTCAGAAAGCGATTCTTATATACGGGCTGTTTCTACGAAGACCTAAGTAATTTTTAAACATGGTCAGTGGCAAATAGCACAATTCAATTCCTTGAGCTGGCCTGCTCGAAAAGGAAAGCGTTACTGGCCCGAGAAATCAAAATACATAATTGCCTAATTAAGTAAAATTCACTAATGAAGATTGAAATTAATTACACTTGGCACATGTTGCAGTTTACTATATTGCAGGCGGTGAGCCTGCAAGGAATATCCACTCGAAAATAACTCTGTGGACAACATCATATTTCAGATATGAGCCATTAACGTTGCAGTAAAAATGCGCTGCCGTTCCACTCACTTGTTTCACAAAACAGCGTTTTATGCTTTGAAGCGAAGAAGTTACTAGACCCCCCATGCATTTCATTGAAACGTTCGAGAATCGATATCTCAAAACTGGTGCCAACCTCAGAATTCGGCCCGGCTGAATCCGACTTGCAATCACCCTGGCTTCAAGTTGCAAATTGCAATATCTACCGTAAGGTAAATAATTACAACGTTCATTAGTGAAGGTCTGTTAATTTTTTCAGTTATGAATTTTGATCTCTCGTGAAACTAATGTGCCCTTGTTTGAGCAGTACAGCTCAAGAATTACAATTGCAGTGTCTGCCACACGCTACGTTTAAAAATTACCTATTGTCTTGGCAGAGACACCCGATATACTCCCGAACTTTTTCTGTGGGCGCTCAGGTAATATTGACCGGTGTATTCGATGCAGAAGACAACGACGATGGGGGCATTAACGGACGCCGTCTAGTGGGTGGCTGAGATTGGGCGAGGACGAAGAAGACGTGCCTCTGTTCCGTTCGTTTTTGAATAGCTTGTCGTGTTGTTCTTGAAGAACGTCTCCCTGTCTTCTGTCCGCGTTGTAACGCAACAATATGCTACTCGAAGTGCCTGCACCGTTGCACACCCCTCAGGCATAATTCAAGTAACGGGAGCCGTATCGATGCGAAGAACTTGAGGAAAGCAAGTGGGGTACGAAAATCTTGATCTTGTAAATCTGCAGACAGAACCGAGCTACCGCAGCCTTTGGGAAGCTACCCGCTTATACAGTGGGCGGAGAAGCTCAACGTACTATGGAAAACCCCGTTCTCCAATGCACGAACAACAGAATAAGGGACCGATGATATTACGGGTTTTACGCGAATGAAAGCGTCCCCCTAAATTTATGTGCGCCATTACTTATGGAGCGTTCCTATACGAGCGTTCGCTGAACGCCACTCGAAGAAGTCGCAACTCGCCTTAGAGGCCTGCAACCAGGGCACTGCTGGTCGTGCTTCACGGGCACAAACCAATCTCACGTAGCCGTTCCTTCATTTTCAATCCATTTCCCCTCCCGAATGGGAACTGGTCGCCGAGCACCATTGGTTTCAGACCTTTCTCCTTGTCGGTAGGAAGCGTGTCGCGTCGCCGACACAAAAAACAAACAAACAAACCAACATAAGCAGTCGAATCTCGTAGGTACGGTGTTTGCCGGCGAGAAATCACAAGAGGGGACGGAAGGCCGAAGCACATGTCTTTGCCCCAACAGAAGAACGGAACGTAAAATTCGGGGCCGCGAAGAGCTGCGACGGTCACCCGACTCTCCTACGTGCTTCACGTACCGCAGGTTCCCGCCACGTAGCCGGCGCTTTTGCTGCGTTCATTATTCCGAACACGTCGATTCCGAACACGTCGACTCCGGCAAAGCGGAGAAATCGAGTCACGTGGCGAGCTTGCTTCGAGCTTCGGGGCCGTAGCCGTAGACGATTGGCTTTTGTGTTTCCGGACACATGGCCACTACCTGCCACCGGCAGCTTCTCGGTTCCTCTTATTTCCGGGTTCCTTAACTCTGTTCCACCTTCATGGAAGTTATTTCCTGGCCTCGTTCTTATGTTGTCGATCGCAGGTGCCTCGAAGTGATGTTTGCGTTGTACTTCACATAGGCTACTTGTCTACATTCCTTTGGTAGCTTTGTGAATAGAGACGACTACGGTATATGGGCAACGTGAACTCGTTCTTACAGAACTCCCATTTGAGTTCGGTGTGGCATTAATCTAAAGTATATGTAATTGTCCATTAATTAGTTGAAGTTCATTCATTTGTCTGTTCGTTCGTAAAGCGTATTGCGGTCCCTGCTTGGGGTAGCACAGCGGGAAGATCGATTTTGCCCCGTGACATCACTTTATAAGAGCACATTGGAAAGTGTTGTTGTAATTGGAAGCAGCGAAAATTTATTAGTACTTCCTTGGTGAAATATCCCAGTTTACATTACAAGACGATGAGCTGTACGGTCATTCCGGCGTCCACCTCCCCCTTTTTTTTTCTTTTTTTAGATTATCCCTTGTTGGTGCAGTATTTTCTGGTAACTATGGCTTGAAAGTCGCCATCAGCAGACCTACTTTTAAGATCCTTTCTATTTTGTTTCTGGAATTGTGAGCAAATTAAGCATTGCTGCCAATCATGCCTGTCTGGGCCAGAAATAGCATCAACGGCGTTTCGTTGAGACACCAGCAAATTCATAATTACTTACGTGATTAATCCGTGATAGCGTTTTGCTGGTTATTTATGATTATTCTTAACATGAAGGCCTTACTACCTTCGTCACTGTCACCTTTGTTACGTTTCGCCTACAACGCGCGGTAATGCCGGCGCGGATGCAACGGACGCCGGGGCTTCGTTCAAAGCGGCGGACATTTTGGGCCGTTCGACGCCGCCGCAACGACTCCCCGCCAAGCGTGTCCAGGCGTGTTTCAGTGCCACGTGTCTTCGTATGTGCGTGTGTGTGTGTGTGCCCACGCTTGTCAAAGCGCGGCAGCCGGGGAGCGGAGCTCCCCAAGTGAGGAGCCAGCAGGTCTGTCCGTCGGCGGGTTGGCGATGCGTCACTACACTCGGTTCAGCATGTCTCTCGGCTCGAACGTGCGCGCCGTCGTGGGCTCATGCTCCGCCGTCGCGTGGGCTCATCCCGTGACCTTCCTTCTGGCCCGCGACGCCGAGAGTATAAGAGCAGCTGCCCCCGGACGCCAGGAGAGAGGCTCCGATTTGTACTGTTGAGTTACGTGCTCTCCCGACTCTCCACTTCGGTCGACCTGACCGGCCGCTCTTTTGCTATGTTAGAATAAACAAGTTGTTCTGTTACCAGTCTTCTCATGCTTTGCCGGGACCTTCGGATGCTTCCAGTGCCCCAGGCCGCCAGGCCAACGCTACCCTTGGGGCTTGCGACCCATTTGCAATAACGGGCGTCAGCACCGAGTCCCCAACAACTGGTGCCAGCGGTGAGATCGCGACAACGGAGGCCAGCAGCGAAGAGATGCGGTTGAATGTATGCTGAGCAGCACAACGACCATCCGGGAGCAGTGCAACGAGCCCTGTGTGATGACTGGTTGCCTGCAGCGGAACGACTGCGCTGAATTCTTGGCTGCGAGGTTTGGTGAGTGCGGGACTTTCTTCTTCTGAGTTTTGCCAGGCTTTTGTTAGTGTTAGAAACAGAGCTGGTAATTGTGGTTGTCGTTGCTGCCGGGTTAGTTTGCGGCAAGACAATAGTAGGCAGTAGAGAAAGCAGCATTCAGAGCAGCCATGGATTTGAAGTCGTTGCGCAAACCGAAATTGCTGGAGCTTGCAAGAGAGTTGGGTCTGGATGTCTCAGACAAACTCAGAAAACCAGAACTGCTAAGGGCTATTCTTGAGTTAGAAGCTGAGGATGACGAGCTGTCGGAATGCCTTGAGACCATTGAGGAGAGGGAGCGTGAACTTAAAGAACAGAAAGAGAAACAGGAGCGTGAACTTAAAGAACAGAAAGAGAAACAGGAGCGTGAACTTAAAGAACAAAAAGAGAAAGAAAAAGAAGAGCGCGACCGTCAACACGCATTGGAAATGAAGCGTCTCGAGTTAGAGATGGAACGCGCTCGTAATGGAAGTCAGGCACACGGTGCAGGAGAACGAGTATTGTTCAAAATGACTGACCTGATGCGGCCGTTTAAGCTTGGAGAGGACATTGGTTTGTTCCTGGTTAACTTTGAGCGAACGTGCGAGAAGCAGGGGTGCTCTCGGGAAACGTGGCCACAGCGCTTGCTCACTTTGCTACCCGGCGAGGCGGCCGACGTAGTCGCTCGCTTGGAGAGAGAGGAGGCAGAGGATTTCGACAAAGTGAAATCGAGTCTGCTAAAAAAGTACCGGCTGTCAGCGGAGGCGTTCCGTCGGAAGTTTCGGGAAAATGAGAAAGGCAAAAGCGAGTCATATACAGAGTTTGCCTACAGGCTTATGTCAAACATGCAGGAGTGGCTCAAAGAAGAGAAAGCGTTTGGTGACCACGAGAAAGTTCTGCAGTGTTTCGGGCTAGAACAGTTTTATAGTCGGTTACCTGAGAACGTGCGGTACTGGGTCTTGGATAGGCCAGACGTTAGTACGGTGGCTAGAGCCGCTGAGCTAGCCGAGGAGTTTGTGACGCGTCGGGCTCGCGGAGCTAAGGACGGTCAAAAGGGTGAATTTGGCTCCAAGTTTGAGAAGCCGAAGTTCACACCCATGAGAGCAAAGGGGGATACACGTAGTGCGGATGCGAGTGAAAGCAGTCCGACCGAACGTACGGAGACGGCGGCAACCGAAGCCGAACGCAGAAAGCGGTTCGAGACGAGGCAAGCGCGCGTTTGTTATACGTGCCAGAAGCCGGGTCACTTTTCGGCGCAGTGTCCAGAAACAAAAACAAAAGTCGTGTTTTTGTCTTTATGTAGCACTGACGAGAACATGAAGCTTCTCGAGCCTTACATGCGAGACCTCCTCGTGAACGGGAAAGAGTGCCGAGTGCTTCGCGATTCCGCAGCCACAATGGATGTAGTTCACCCGTCTTACGTAGAACCCGATATGTTCACGGGCGAGTGCGCATGGATCAAGCAAGCAGTGGAAGCTCATAGCGTGTGTCTGCCGGTAGCAAAAGTGCTTATTGAAGGACCTTTCGGAGCACTTGAGACGGAGGCCGCAGTGTCATCTATGCTGCCCCCCCAGTACCCGTACCTATTTTCGAACAGGTCCGATCACCTCCTGCGCGAGAAGGGGCTTTTGTTTGGTGAGGCTAGCGTTCAGGCCTTAACCAGATCGAAGGTTCGGGAGCTCGCTGCAAAGGCGGTAGTTGCGGGGCCGACGTTGTTGAACGATGAAAAAGGGTCAGAGGCGCAGCAAGCTGGTATTCAGAGCACGCCCGAACTGAATAAAATTGAGCCTGTAGCGTTAAAGGCACCAGATACTGGAGAGGAAAATCCCGACACGGGAAAGTTAGAAGAGCTGTCTCCAGATTTGCTCATCGCGCCTACGTCAGACGGACTTAACAGGTTGCTAAAAGTCAGCCGGTCGGCTTTGATAGCCGAGCAAAAGAAGGATGGCAGCCTAGAAAACATACGCTGCATTGTCAAGGAAGGTATCGCCAAGAAAAATGCTCGCTTTGTGGAAAGAGGTGGGGTCCTGTACCGGAAGTATCTAGACCGCAGGGGAGTGGAGTTCGATCAGCTGATCGTGCCTCAATGCTATCGTCAGGATCTGTTGCGCTTGTCGCATGGGGGTTCGTGGTCCGGACAAATAGGAGTTAAGAAAACTAAGGACCGTCTCTTGCAAGAGTACTATTGGCCAGGGTGTTTTCGGGACGCAGACCACTTTGTGAAGACATGCGACACCTGTCAGCGGGTGGGCAAGCCAGGGGACAAATCGAGGGCGCCGTTGAAGTTGGTACTGTTGGGGTCTCGGTGCTGACGCCCGTTATTGCCAATGGGTCGCAAGCCCCAAGGGTAGCGTTGGCCTGGCGGCCTGGGGCACTGGAAGCATCCGAAGGTCCCGGCAAAGCATGAGAAGACTGGTAACAGAACAACTTGTTTATTCTAACATAGCAAAAGAGCGGCCGGTCAGGTCGACCGAAGTGGAGAGACGGGAGAGCACGTAACTCAACAGTACAAATCGGAGCCTCTCCCCTGGCGTCCGGGGGCAGCTGCTCTTATACTCTCGGCGTCGCGGTCCAAAAGGGAAGGTCACGGGATGAAGGTCACGGGATGAAGGTCACGGGACGGCGGAGCATGAGCCCACGACGGCGCGCACGGTCGAGCCGAGAGACCTGCTGAACCGAGTGTAGTGACGCATCGCCAACCCTCACTTGGGGAGCTCCGCTCCCCGGCTGCCGCGCTTTGACAAGCGTGGTCACACACACACACACGCACACACGAAGACACGTGGCACTGAAACACGCCTGGACACGCTTGGCGGGTAGGCGTTGCGGCGGCGTCGAACGGGCCAAAATGTCCGCCGCTTTGAACAAAGCCCCGGCGTCCGTTGCATCCGCGCCGGCATTACCGCGCGTTGTAGGCGAAACGTAACAGACCGCCCCGCCGGGGGAAGGAGATCCCGATCGTCAGGAGACTGCATCCGCTGTCCGGAGGGATGTCGCTCGATGATGCTCATAACCGAAGTCGGGCGTCCTTTGGCGTTTCTTGAGCGCAGCGCACAGAGAAGGCCTCGTTCTCACGTTCAGGTGCACACAGGACACTGCAAAGTGACTTCGGGAGAGTTGACATTTTTGTTCTCTTTTCCGGCAAGCGTTAGAACTACGCCGAAAGTCAACCGCTCAGTTAGCAAGCACGGCACAACCCTCACTAAGCCCTGCCAGGCTCTTTCCCCTTTTATACTGCTGCCTAGTTCCTTACAGTAGTTTAGCAGCACTCAGAACGCGTCCACAAATCGGAAAATTGCACTAGAAAGCACATCATCACTTTGAAACACTACACAAAAGCAATAAGTTAAAAAAAATCCTGCCTCAGGAAGAAAAACATCAGTAACAAGCAATTTTGAGGCTGATTCCCACGTTAGGGGCTTCGACTTAAGCCATCGGCGTTACCGTTGAGACTCCCCTTTTTGTAACGTACCTCAAAGGAATATTGTTGCAAAGCGAGGCTCCAGCGCAGGAGGCGGCCATTTTTGGGAGAGATGGTCTGCAGCCATTGGAGAGGGCAGTGATCCGTTTCAATGATAAACTTCGAGCCGGCTAGGTAACATGACAATTTCTGAACGGCCCACACGATACACGCACACTCTTTCTCGGTGGCGCTATACGCCTGCTCACGACTCGTCAGCTTACGACTAGCATACAGGACGGGGTGTTCTACTTCTCCATTTTCCCGTTGGCACAGTACAACGCCCATGCCTCGCTCACTAGCATCACACTGAACAACGAACCCTTTTGTGTAGTCGGGCGATCGTAGCACAGGCTGGCTTGTTAGGGCGCTCTTTAGGGCGCTAAAAGCTCTTTCCTTTGTCTCGTCCCAGACGACTGTTTGCGGCTCTGTCTTTCTTAGAGCATCCGTTAGGGGAGCCGCGATATCAGAGTACCTGGGGATGTACCTCTGATAGTAGCCGGCGACACCTAAGAACGACCGAATATCGGTCTTCGTGCGCGGTTGCGGGAAGTCTCGCACAGCGGCCACCTTTATTTCAGAGGGGCGGCGACGACCCCGACCAATCACGTGTCCGAGGTAGACAACCTCGGCCTGTGCTAACTGGCACTTGGGAGCCTTGACTGTCAAGCCCGCATCGCGCAGGCGGGTTAGCACTGCCCGCAAGTGCGCCATATGCTCAGGCCAGGATGCGGAGAATATCGCTACGTCGTCTAGATACGGTAAAGCGAATTCTTGCTGTCCCCGCAACACTTTATCCATGAGGCTCGAAAAGCAGTATGGCGCGTTCTACAAACCAAAACTCAAAACTTTAGGACGGAATGTCCCCATTGGTGAAATGAACGCCGCATACCTACTAGCCTCTTCTGTAAGTGGAACCTGCCAATAACCCCTGACAAGATCTAGGGTGGAAATAAACTGAGCGCTACTCACTCTCTCAAGGCGCTCCTCGATGTTAGGGATCGGATAAATTTGATCCTTAGTGATGGAATTAAGCCTGCGGTAGTCGACGCAAGGACGAGGTTCCTTGCCCGGTACCTCAACTAAAATCAAAGGGGAGGTATAATCACTCTCACCCGCCTCAATAACACCGAGCTGTAGCATTTTCTTTACCTCAGCCTCCATAATATCGCTCTGGCGGGGTGACACCCGGTACGCCTTGGATCGTACTGGCTCTGGGGAGGTAAGTTCTATGTCATGAGTAAGGACAGAAGTCCTACCAGGCCTCTCAGAGAACAGACCTTGAAACTCTTGTAAGAGCTGGTGTAGTTCGGTTTTCTGCTCAGGCGACAGCGATGCTTTACTTATTAAGTCACTAATGACTTGATCGGTGTCTTTCCTGTTCGTCACTGAGCCTAGTCCCGGAAGCTCGACCGGAAGCTCTTCGGGAACGTTTACCATCATGCACACCACTGCTTCCCGTTGCTTATAGGGTTTGAGCAGATTACAGTGGTAAACTTGTTGTGCTTTCCGCTTTCCTGGCAGACTCACCACGTAGTTAACGTCCGACAGTTTTTGAACAATCCGTGCTGGGCCCTCCCACTGCACGTCGAGTTTGTTCTTTAGCGATGTGCGCAATATCATGACCTCATCGCCCACCTCAAAACGACGGGCCCTGGCTGTCCGATCATAATAAACCTTGGCCCTCTGCTGGTCCTCTGCCATTGCTTCACCTGACAACTCCTGTGCCCTTCTTAAGCGTTCGAGGAGCTTAAGCACGTACTCTACCACGACTGGGTCGTCGCCCCTGCCTTCCCATGATTCTCGAAGCATGCGAAGCGGAGATCGCAGCGAGCGACCGTACACCAGTTCAGCTGGCGAAAACCCCGTAGCCGCATGCGGCGCGGTCCTTAATGCAAACATCACTCCAGGCAGACACAGCTCCCAGTCAGTTTGATGTTCAAAACACAATGCTCTCAACACGCGCTTCATGACGGAGTGGAGCTTCTCAACGGAATTCGACTGGGGGTGGTGCACTGAGCTGTGTAACAGCCTTACCCCGCAACTTTCGAGAAAGGTTGTCGTCAAAGCGCTAGTAAACACTGTACCCTGATCTGACTGGATTTCTGCAGGAAAACCAACTCGCGCAAATATGGACAGTAGTGCATTGACTATCTCAACTGAGCTGAGTTCTTTAAGCGGCACTGCTTCAGGGAACTTTGTCGCTGGGCAGATCACAGTCAAAATGTGTCGGTACCCCGTGGCTGTTACCGGCAGAGGTCCCACTGTATCAATAACGAGCCGTCTAAAAGGCTCCGTAATGATAGGCACCAACTTCAACGGCGCCCTCGATTTGTCCCCTGGCTTGCCCACCCGCTGACAGGTGTCGCATGTCTTCACAAAGTGGTCTGCGTCCCGAAAACACCCTGGCCAATAGTACTCTTGCAAGAGACGGTCCTTAGTTTTCTTAACTCCTAGGTGTCCGGACCACGAACCCCCATGCGACAAGCGCAACAGATCCTGACGATAGCATTGAGGCACGATCAGCTGATCGAACTCCACTCCCCTGCGGTCTAGATACTTCCGGTACAGGACCCCACCTCTTTCCACAAAGCGAGCATTTTTCTTGGCGATACCTTCCTTGACAATGCAGCGTATGTTTTCTAGGCTGCCATCCTTCTTTTGCTCGGCTATCAAAGCCGACCGGCTGACTTTTAGCAACCTGTTAAGTCCGTCTGACGTAGGCGCGATGAGCAAATCTGGAGACAGCTCTTCTAACCTTCCCGTGTCGGGATTTTCCTCTCCAGTATCTGGTGCCTTTAACGCTACAGGCTCAATTCTATTCAGTTCGGGCGTGCTCTGAATACCAGCTTGCTGCGCCTCTGACCCTTTTTCATTGTTTGACAACGTCGGTCCCGCAACTACCGCCTTTGCAGCGAGCTCCCGAACCTTCGATCTGGTTAAGGCCTGAACGCTAGCCTCACCAAACAAAAGCCCCTTCTCGCGCAGGAGGTGATCGGACCTGTTCGAAAATAGGTACGGGTACTGGGGGGGCAGCATAGATGACACTGCGGCCTCCGTCTCAAGTGCTCCGAAAGGTCCTTCAATAAGCACTTTTGCTACCGGCAGACACACGCTATGAGCTTCCACTGCTTGCTTGATCCATGCGCACTCGCCCGTGAACATATCGGGTTCTACGTAAGACGGGTGAACTACATCCATTGTGGCTGCGGAATCGCGAAGCACTCGGCACTCTTTCCCGTTCACGAGGAGGTCTCGCATGTAAGGCTCGAGAAGCTTCATGTTCTCGTCAGTGCTACATAAAGACAAAAACACGACTTTTGTTTTTGTTTCTGGACACTGCGCCGAAAAGTGACCCGGCTTCTGGCACGTATAACAAACGCGCGCTTGCCTCGTCTCGAACCGCTTTCTGCGTTCGGCTTCGGTTGCCGCCGTCTCCGTGCGTTCGGTCGGACTGCTTTCACTCGCATCCGAACTACGTGTGTCCCCCTTTGCTCTCATGGGCGTGAACTTTGGCCTCTCAAACTTGGAGCCAAATTCACCCTTTTGACCGTCCTTAGCTCCACGAGCCCGACGCGTCACAAACTCCTCGGCTAACTCAGCGGCTCTAGCCACCGTACTAACGTCTGGCCTATCCAAGACCCAGTACCGCACGTTCTCAGGTAACCGACTATAAAACTGTTCTAGCCCGAAACACTGCAGAACTTTCTCGTGGTCACCAAACGCTTTCTCTTCTTTGAGCCACTCCTGCATGTTTGACATAAGCCTGTACGCAAACTCTGTATATGACTCACTTTTGCCTTTCTCATTTTCCCGAAACTTCCGACGGAACGCCTCCGCTGACAGCCGGTACTTTTTTAGCAGACTCGATTTCACTTTGTCGAAATCCTCTGCCTCCTCTCTCTCCAAGCGAGCGACTACGTCGGCCGCCTCGCCGGGTAGCAAAGTGAGCAAGCGCTGTGGCCACGTTTCCCTAGAGAACCCCTGCTTCTCGCACGTTCGCTCAAAGTTAACCAGGAACAAACCAATGTCCTCTCCAAGCTTAAACGGCCGCATCAGGTCAGTCATTTTGAACAATACTCGTTCTCCTGCACCGTGTGCCTGACTTCCATTACGAGCGCGTTCCATCTCTAACTCGAGACGCTTCATTTCCAAAGCGTGTTGACGGTCGCGCTCTTCTTTTTCTTTCTCTTTTTGTTCTTTAAGTTCGCGCTCATCTTTCTCTTTCTGTTCTTTTCGTTCACGCTCATCTTTCTCTTTCTGTTCTTTAAGTTCACGCTCCTGTCTTTTTGCCGTCTCCCTCTCCTCAATGGTCTCAAGGCATTCCGACAGCTCGTCATCCTCAGCTTCTAACTCAAGAATCGCCCTTAGCAGTTCTGGTTTTCTGAGTTTGTCTGAGACATCCAGACCCAACTCTCTTGCAAGCTCCAGCAATTTCGGTTTGCGCAACGACTTCAAATCCATGGCTGCTCTGAATGCTGCTTTCTCTACTGCCTACTATTGTCTTGCCGCAAACTAACCCGGCAGCAACGACAACCACAATTACCAGCTCTGTTTCTAACACTAACAAAAGCCTGGCAAAACTCAGAAGAAGAAAGTCCCGCACTCACCAAACCTCGCAGCCAAGAATTCAGCGCAGTCGTTCCGCTGCAGGCAACCAGTCATCACACAGGGCTCGTTGCACTGCTCCCGGATGGTCGTTGTGCTGCTCAGCATACATTCAACCGCATCTCTTCGCTGCTGGCCTCCGTTGTCGCGATCTCACCGCTGGCAACCAGCTGTAGGAATCGCACCGCTGGCACGAGTTGTTGGGGTCTCGGTGCTGACGCCCGTTATTGCCAATGGGTCGCAAGCCCCAAGGGTAGCGTTGGCCTGGCGGCCTGGGGCACTGGAAGCATCCGAAGGTCCCGGCAAAGCATGAGAAGACTGGTAACAGAACAACTTGTTTATTCTAACATAGCAAAAGAGCGGCCGGTCAGGTCGACCGAAGTGGAGAGACGGGAGAGCACGTAACTCAACAGTACAAATCGGAGCCTCTCCCCTGGCGTCCGGGGGCAGCTGCTCTTATACTCTCGGCGTCGCGGTCCAAAAGGGAAGGTCACGGGATGAAGGTCACGGGATGAAGGTCACGGGACGGCGGAGCATGAGCCCACGACGGCGCGCACGGTCGAGCCGAGAGACCTGCTGAACCGAGTGTAGTGACGCATCGCCAACCCTCACTTGGGGAGCTCCGCTCCCCGGCTGCCGCGCTTTGACAAGCGTGGTCACACACACACACACGCACACACGAAGACACGTGGCACTGAAACACGCCTGGACACGCTTGGCGGGTAGGCTTTGCGGCGGCGTCGAACGGGCCAAAATGTCCGCCGCTTTGAACAAAGCCCCGGCGTCCGTTGCATCCGCGCCGGCATTACCGCGCGTTGTAGGCGAAACGTAACAGTACCTATCATTACGGAGCCTTTTAGACGGCTCGTTATTGATACAGTGGGACCTCTGCCGGTAACAGCCACGGGGTACCGACACATTTTGACTGTGATCTGCCCAGCGACAAAGTTCCCTGAAGCAGTGCCGCTTAAAGAACTCAGCTCAGTTGAGATAGTCAATGCACTACTGTCCATATTTGCGCGAGTTGGTTTTCCTGCAGAAATCCAGTCAGATCAGGGTACAGTGTTTACTAGCGCTTTGACGACAGCCTTTCTCGAAAGGTGCGGGGTAAAGCTGTTACACAGCTCAGTGCACCACCCCCAGTCGAATTCCGTTGAGAAGCTCCACTCCGTCATGAAGCGCGTGTTGAGAGCATTGTGTTTTGAACATCAAACTGACTGGGAGCTGTGTCTGCCTGGAGTGATGTTTGCATTAAGGACCGCGCCGCATGCGGCTACGGGGTTTTCACCAGCTCTTACAAGAGTTTCAAGGTCTGTTCTCTGAGAGGCCTGGTAGGACTTCTGTCCTTACTCATGACATAGAACTTACCTCCCCAGAGCCAGTACGATCCAAGGCGTACCGGGTGTCACCCCGCCAGAGCGATATTATGGAGGCTGAGGTAAAGAAAATGCTACAGCTCGGTGTTATTGAAGCGGGTGAGAGTGATTATACCTCCCCTTTGATTTTAGTTGAGGTACCGGGCAAGGAACCTCGTCCTTGCGTCGACTACCGCAGGCTTAATTCCATCACTAAGGATCAAATTTATCCGATCCCTAACATCGAGGAGCGCCTTGAGAGAGTGAGTAGCGCTCAGTTTATTTCCACCCTAGATCTTGTCAGGGGTTATTGGCAGGTTCCACTTACAGAAGAGGCTAGTAGGTATGCGGCGTTCATTTCTCCAATGGGGACATTCCGTCCTAAAGTTTTGAGTTTTGGTTTGAAGAACGCGCCATACTGCTTTTCAAGCCTCATGGATAAAGTGTTGCGGGGACAGCAAGAATTCGCTTTACCGTATCTAGACGACGTAGCGATATTCTCCGCATCCTGGCCTGAGCATATGGCGCACTTGCGGGCAGTGCTAACCCGCCTGCGCGATGCGGGCTTGACAGTCAAGGCTCCCAAGTGCCAGTTAGCACAGGCCGAGGTTGTCTACCTCGGACACGTGATTGGTCGGGGTCGTCGCCGCCCCTCTGAAATAAAGGTGGCCGCTGTGCGAGACTTCCCGCAACCGCGCACGAAGACCGATATTCGGTCGTTCTTAGGTGTCGCCGGCTACTATCAGAGGTACATCCCCAGGTACTCTGATATCGCGTCTCCCCTAACGGATGCTCTAAGAATGACAGAGCCGCAAACAGTCGTCTGGGATGAGACAAAGGAAAGAGCTTTTAGCGCCCTAAAGAGCGCCCTAACAAGCCAGCCTGTGCTACGATCGCCCGATTACTCAAAAGGGTTCGTTGTTGAGTGTGATGCTAGTGAGCGAGGCATGGGCGTTGTACTGTGCCAACGGGAAAATGGAGAAGTAGAACACCCCGTCCTGTATGCTAGTCGTAAGCTGACGAGTCGTGAGCAGGCGTATAGCGCCACCGAGAAAGAGTGTGCGTGTATCGTGTGGGCCGTTCAGAAATTGTCATGTTACCTAGCCGGCTCGAGGTTTATCATTGAAACGGATCACTGCCCTCTCCAATGGCTGCAGACCATCTCTCCCAAAAATGGCCGCCTCCTGCGCTGGAGCCTCGCTTTGCAACAATATTCCTTTGAGGTACGTTACAAAAAGGGGAGTCTCAACGGTAACGCCGATGGCTTAAGTCGAAGCCCCTAACGTGGGAATCAGCCTCAAAATTGCTTGTTACTGATGTTTTTCTTCCTGAGGCAGGATTTTTAACCTATTGCTTTCGTGTAGTGTTTCAAAGTGATGATGTGCTTTCTAGTGCAATTTTCCGATTTGTGGACGCGTTCTGAGTGCTGCTAAACTACTGTAAGGAACTAGGCAGCAGTATAAAAGGGGGAAAGAGCCTGGCAGGGCTTAGTGAGGGTTGTGCCGTGCTTGCTGACTGAGCGGTTGACTTTCGGCGTAGTTCTAACGCTTGCCGGAAACGAGAACAAAAATGTCAACTCTCCCGAAGTCACTTTGCAGTGTCCTGTGTGCACCTGAACGTGAGAACGAGGCCTTCTCTGTGTGCTGCGCTCAAGAAACGCCAAAGGACGCCCGACTTCGGTTATGAGCATCATCGAGCGACATCCCTCCGGACAGCGGATGCAGTCCCCTGACCATCGGGATCTCCTTCCCCCGGCGGGGCGGTCTGTTACGTTTCGCCTACAACGCGCGGTAATGCCGGCGCGGATGCAACGGACGCCGGGGCTTCGTTCAAAGCGGCGGACATTTTGGGCCGTTCGACGCCGCCGCAACGCCTCCCCGCCAAGCGTGTCCAGGCGTGTTTCAGTGCCACGTGTCTTCGTATGTGCGTGTGTGTGTGTGTGCCCACGCTTGTCAAAGCGCGGCAGCCGGGGAGCGGAGCTCCCCAAGTGAGGAGCCAGCAGGTCTGTCCGTCGGCGGGTTGGCGATGCGTCACTACACTCGGTTCAGCATGTCTCTCGGCTCGAACGTGCGCGCCGTCGTGGGCTCATGCTCCGCCGTCGCGTGGGCTCATCCCGTGACCTTCCTTCTGGCCCGCGACGCCGAGAGTATAAGAGCAGCTGCCCCCGGACGCCAGGAGAGAGGCTCCGATTTGTACTGTTGAGTTACGTGCTCTCCCGACTCTCCACTTCGGTCGACCTGACCGGCCGCTCTTTTGCTATGTTAGAATAAACAAGTTGTTCTGTTACCAGTCTTCTCATGCTTTGCCGGGACCTTCGGATGCTTCCAGTGCCCCAGGCCGCCAGGCCAACGCTACCCTTGGGGCTTGCGACCCATTTGCAATAACGGGCGTCAGCACCGAGTCCCCAACACCTTCAACTTTCGACAAACAACTGCACCCAAAATCAAGTTGCCGCGGGAACATCTCTGAATCTTCTTTTTTATTTCGTATCTACTTTTATTGTACCATTATTGTATCTTTTTTACTTTTACTGTCTGACCCCAGTAAGATTGCAGCCGGATGGTCTTGTACACTGGCTACATAATGATATTCGCCCTTTTCTTCTTTATTCTTTTCGTCTTTTTCTAAGTTGGTGCGCTCAAATGAATTAGACCTGGGCACAAGAGAAACGGCCAGCAAGTCAGCGATCCTATACTTCAATTCCTAATAATCTTTCACCGCACACATATACTTCTGTTTTTTGTGCTTACTCATATATAGCGTTAGCATCTATCATTTCAGCCGTAACGCAGACATACTAACATACTCTGACGTCTGCAGAAACTTCGGGCAACTGGACACCATAGAAGCTAATGTGCGGGTTACAAAAATTTCCTACCTTCGTCTTTGTTTTAATTTTCATTTATTTATAATTTTCAAGCGGCCTCAATTGAAAAACATGAAGAGAAGAAATCCGAACCGGGTGAGTGCTCTATAACCATTAGCTATCTTTCTTTTTTCTTCTTTTTGTTTTTGTCTCGCCGCACTTTGAGAAGTATGTCAGTATCAACCCTGACTCAGTCAGTTTATTTCTTCCACAACTATACTCAGTGAATTTTTAACAACGCTCTTTCGTTACCAGCGTTCATCCAGAGAAGTTTCATCACTTACAGTACACTACGGAAAAAAGCGACTACTTTTACTTGTGTGTACGATAATGGAATACAATGACCTCAGAAAGAGTTCTGTTTTTGCGCTTACTCATATCTATAGCGTGTAGCATCTGCCGTTTCAGCCATAACACCGACTTACTATAGCATACTTTGACGTCTCCAGAAACTTCCGGCAACTCGAAACCGTAGAAACTAATGTGCGGGTAGCAGAAGTTTCCGACGATCGTCTTTGTTTTAGATTACCTGATCTATTTTCTCTTCGACGCGCACTGCACTGAAAAACATTGAGACAAGGAAACCGAACCGGCTGAATGCGCCATGTGTCAAACAAAAATTAAAAAAGACACAGAAAGGGGGAAGTGAAACCAGACGAAAAAGAAAACACGAAACCATGATTCCAGTGCTTCAAAAGGAGCACGGCAAAACTCCACGAGTCCCACGCAACGCAGATGCAGTTATGGATTCCGTCAGCCAATCACGAACAAAAAGGAGCTGCGTGTCTCTTGCAAAGATGCAAGGTCCCTCATTTTCTCCCGCTAATCTGTCCGCTAATCTGTCCGCTAATCCATCCGTTATCGTTCCGCTGCGGCCAACGAAAATGTCAACCACAACTATACCTCTGGTGAACTGTACCAGCTTCACACGCAGGAGGACCAGCAGCGACTGATTATTAACTCGATTAATTGATCGATTAGTTTGACAATATTTGAAATGTTCACAACATCGGTCGCCGGTTTTTCCTTGAAATTGGCTTGCAAAATGTATATACAGGTCAGTATCGACGCATAAATCAGCATTTCCATAGTTCATAAAAACAAACAAAATTATCGGGATCTGCATCCCAAAGTCACATTTGGGTTATAAGAGACGTCATAATGGAGGGCTCCGCAATAGTTATGACAGCGCGGAGTTCTTTAAGTGCACGCAAAGCATGGCACTCGTGTGTTTTTGCATTCCATCCCCATAAACATGGAGCCGCTACAGCGGGGTATCCTATCGATGGCATAATGCTGAGAAATATATTGTCACACTTTGCAAGCAAACGTGGCGAAAGCATTGAACTGCAGTCGAACCTCGCTATAACGAAACGGGAGATAACAAAATAAGGGATGGAACGAAGTAAGTTAGGTTCCCCTTGAAATCTCCGTAGAGAGTCATAGGGCAGTATACATGCAAGAATAGACGCAACGATGGAATCAATATAACGAGGTAGAAGCAGCAGCCAAAATTATGGCGCTGCAATTACCGTGGAGCCAGAATGCAAGCTAAAAATTTCGTTATAACGAGGTTTTTCGACAGACAGACAGACAGACAGACAGACAGACAGACAGACAGACAGACAGACAGACAGACAGACAGACAAGAAACTTTACTTGGTCCTAAGCGACTACGTTGTCGTAGTTGCGGGCCGCACCCGCGCCGGGGGCGGAGAGGTTTTTAGATTTTTTTTTGTTACTGGTTAGCTGACGGGAGCCGAAACTTTCGATACAAAGCATGGATTTGGTCAGATGGTCTGTAGTTGGCTCCTATATTTTAGACCGAGAAAGAAAGGTTCTGTCGGTACGTTCACTCTATATCCTTGACGAATAGTATAGCAGCGAGAAATGTAAGATGGGCACGTTCTTTTTTTTCTGCTGGATTTCGTGTATTTTCCAAGTTGTGAAAGACAAACGAAAGCGAATGTTCGGGCCGTTCATGGTTCGCGGGCACGGCGTGGCTGAACTCCGCGTGATCTTGCGCAAATAGAAGCAATCGGCAAGAAACAAAAGCGGCGATGCGCTGCAGTATTGATTAAGTTCGAAACCGTAGAGTGTGCGCCACTGGCCCTGATAGAATTCACGCGCTCTTTTGGTGGAGGTGAAAAGCAGAAGCAGAGGTTAGCGAGAGGGCAACTCATGCAGCGTCAGGTCTTGAAAGCCTAAATTGGCACAAGGAAGCGACACTATATAACTCAGTTTATTAGACTGATAAAGTATTCTTTTGAAACTTTATTTTCGTTGGTTCCCTAGCAAGACGCTAAATATGAGGAAAAGAAATTAAGAGCTATACTTCTATCTTTCTTTCTTTCTTTCTTCCTTATTTCGCGCAGAAACCCCAGTGCCGACACGTCAAAGTGACTTCTCGGATTAAAAAAAAATATTTCTTCTTTGTTTCTTTGTTTGTTTCTTTGTGTTTATGTAATTGTGACGCACTAAAAGTTCTCGAGACTCTCCCGGTTCTTTCTTTCACTCCCTTAATGCGATGTAGTTTTTCTCATCTATAAAAACATCAACTAGGCAGGAGCAGACGCCATCAAAATCAGTGACGTCCGGTTGCGCTGCTGTGGGAACATCAAGGCGGCGTAGCTTGCTGTCTTCAGTTGTAGCGCTTTTTCTTGCTTACGGAGCCTGTTCTCACGGCAAGAGAATGTGTTTTCGTGTTGAAAAATGTAATTTATTGACACAGCTGAACTCATAGTTTTCGTTTGTGTCCTTTAAATAACGAACTTGGTGGCATTTGCCACCACCCCTCTAAGGGCACGCTTACGTAAACATCTACACCATCATCAACATAGTCGTCGTTACCATCATGCTCACTCAGTCAAGGTGGAGCGTCTAGTTGACAAAGAGAGAGAGAGATTAGAAAGAAATCGAGAAAGCGGGGACGGGAACCAACAAGTCGTCTCGCTGGCTATAACCAATCCTGGAGGAGGGAAATAACAACAGAAAGACGAGCACTACGCCATCAAAGGCGCTCGCACAAGCCAGTCATTTTTAAAGAACACGAAAAGTGTCTTCACTGCCTTCTGGGCCGGTGTTTGGTAGCCCGGAGTTCCAGCGGTGCCTGTATAGGATCAGCGGACGATCATCTAATCACCCCAATTCGGTGGACATCGATCGTCTCTGTATATCACAACGAGCGCGGTAGGATGCACGGTACGCTGTCTTTCCAGGCAGTGTTAAACTGGCAGCACGCAAGAGCAAACGAAGGTCCTTGGACCATTGCCGTGTGCATCCCTGGCGCAGAAAGGAACGAGAACGTTACTACATTATGCCTCAAGTCAACAGGCCCCTGCAACATTTAGAGACTTGGTGCCCATACATTCGAGAGTGCGCGCAGCTTTGTAGTGTTCTTTCTCTGCCCCCTTCGTCGTCCCTGATTCCCGTCCTTTACTCTAACTGACGATGTGTGTGCTGTGCTATGTCCTCTCTCTCTCTCTCTCCCTTCCCCATCTTTCAACCCCCATCAAGCTACCATGTGCAGGGTAGCAAACCGGTTGAGCTAAACTGGTTAACCTCCCTGCCTTTCCTTCTACACTTTTTCCTTCCTTCCTTCCTTCCGTCCTTTATATCCCCTCTACACAGTGCAGGGCAGCAAACCGGACTTGCCCCTGTACAACCTCCCTGCCGTTTCTCTTTTTTTATTTCTTCCTTTTTCCCTAGAATGCGAAGTCGGGTGCTTCGCTCGCAGTACCCAACTCAGGCTGGTGAAGCTGACGGTCCCGCCGCGCCCGCCATGCATGCTACAACCGCGCATGCGCGTGCGCATACGGGCCCGTCGGCGGCAGGCGATTTATGTTTAGTCTCCCCCGGACTCTGAGCGCAGCGTGTCCCGTTTAAGCCGCCATGTACAGTGTTGCAGCGCGGGAAGGAGCGTCGTCGGCTGCAGTGCTTCCTTAGGCAACTGGCTCGACCGCTTGGCAGGCGACCAGGAACACCGGGTAAGAAAGTAAAAAAAAAAAATACAAAGTGAGGAAAGTGAAGAGGAAATAAAAGGAGAACTTTTGATCGACGAGCGGCTAAACTCGGTTGAGCACGCAGTCTATACGAGGTCTTGCGGCCGCGTCTTTAAGCTCTTCTCTTGCCTCGTTTACCGTGCCTTATCTATTTATTTATTTTGTTTAGGTCGCTCACTCGAAGTGCGCGTCGCTCTGCCGTGCCGATACCCACCTTCAATTTTCTTGGTATTTTTTTTCTTTCTCTTTCCCAACCTTCTACCTGTTCAAAATGTTGTATATATATATATATACACATATATATATATATATATATATATATATATCGTCTTGGCTGCCTATCCAGGTGACTCCGGCGTCACGATTTACCATTCTATCGTTATGTCAGAGACAGTCGACTCCTCCCCCCCTCCCCCCTTTTTTTTCGTCGTAGAAACGCCAAATTTCGCCGCCCATCTAACAATACCTGCCCTCTTTGTAGTATCCTCCCGGAAAGGTTTAATGCGCAATGGACTAAATAATATGCAACGCTGGGGCAGTTGCTAGTTCATAGCGCGCTGCACTGTCTAAACTAATGTCACTCTCGTAAGCTTTATTAACCTGTTCGGTCATGAAGTGCGGCGGGCATATCATCATCATCAGCCAGGTCACGCCCACTGCAGGGCAAAGGCCTCTGCCATACTTCTCCAATTACTTCGGTCATGTACTAACTGTGGCCATGTTGTCCCTGCAAACTTCTTAATCTCATCCGCCCACCTAGCTTTCTGCCGCCACCTGCTACGCTTCCCTTCCTTTGGAATCCAGTCCGTAATCCTTAATGACCATCGGTTATCTTCCCTCCTCCTTACATGTCCTGCCCATGCCCATTTCCTTTTCTTGATTTCAACTAAGATGTCATTAACTCCTGTTTGTTCAAAATTAAATTATTGGGGTTTTCCGTGCCAAAACCAGTTTCTGATTATGAGGCACGCCGTATAGGAGGACTTCGGAAATTTCGACCACCTGGGGTTCTTTAACGTGCACTTAAATCTATGTACACGGGTGTTTTCGCATTTCGCCCCCATCGAAATGCGGCCGCCGTGGCCGGGATTCGATCCCGCGACCTCGTGCTCAGCAGCCTAACACCATAGCCACTGAGCAACCACGGCGGGTCTTCTGTTTGTTCCCTGACCCAATCTGCTCTTTTCTTATCCCTTAGCGTTACACCCATCATTCTTCTTTCCATAGCATGTTGCGTCGTCCTCAATTTAAGTCGGGCATATATACACACATAACTACATGTCTACGCAACAGCATTGTAAGAAAAAAGTCCTAACTTCAAGCACGAACGTATGCAAGCCATTCCTGCCCATCCCCTCAGCCTCAGTAATCAATCAACCGGTATTGTCATTTATGTGTCGACGTTTCACGAAAAGAATCTGGCTCGCCTTTGATCAACTTCCTTTATGAGAGTGCCGTTCCGAACGGCAGTCGTTGAAGTAAACGCTGCATTACACAGGAAATGTCTCGTGAATAAAGGCGCATAACTCCTCTCTGAAGAAAGAATCTGTGCTTGTTCTTCTTTCTATGGAGTTCGGTAATTGCGGTACGGGAAGGAACTGCATTATACAACTGGTCATCCCACAATGTCCTACATCTACCAATTGTGAGAACTTACCACGTGCCAACTATTCCTAACGTGTGCCACCTTCCGAGAGAACTTGTAACATTGTTAGTAAAAACTATTTAATTTATCAAGGTGGTGCTCTTATAAACAGCGACGCATGTCGGCCTATCGTTATCGATTGGCTGCCTCTAACGGCGGTCGCAATTTGGCCGTTAACATGTCCTTGAACAAGTGGTTGTATTATATTATACATAGCCACCTGTCCTGTGTAATAACATATATATATATATATATATATATATATATATATATATATATATTGAGGCTCCCTCACCGACAGCCACTTACAGCGCGTAGCATCAGCGCGCTACAACGAACACAGCGCCAGTGCGCGACGAGCAGACAAAGACGGCAACAGACTAACAGCAACAGGGGAGCCAGGATCACCTCGGTTATCTGGCGCGTCTCATCATGCGTCTAGTGCGGCTACGCGTGCGGGGTTCTGGCAGCCGCGGGCCGGGCGCGGAAGCGGCCTGAAGACGCACGACCGAGTTCAACGTCCGGCCTCGGAACAAGACGCACCGCGCAGCAGCAGCAGTCGCCGAACGTGAAGAGCGCCGTTGGCGATGCCAGCGGCACGCGACACTCATGCACCGCCTCCCCGCCCCCGCTGCTCTTCTCAAAAGACGCACAACAAACGCTTAAGCTGAGACACCGCATCGACGGCCAGCCCACCGCCCACCGACGTCGTCCCCGCGACAACTGCGGACGCCGCATAAGGCTGATGCGTACAGTAAGTAGGCACGCCGTCAACGCATCGCCGACCAGGATGATGACGAAATACGCCTCGCAACATGCACGACGCCATCTTGTTGTTTCTAGTGTGTGTGTGTGTGTGTGTGTGTGTGTGTGTGTGTGTGTGTGTGCGTGTGTGCGTGTGTGCGTGTGTGTGTGTGTGTGTGTGTGTGTGTGTGTGTGTGTGTGTGTGTGTGTGTGTGTGTGTGTGTGTGTGTGTGTGTGTGTGTGTGTGTGTGTGTGTGTGTGTCATTTCCCTTTCCTTACGCGCGAACTTGCAAGCAAAAAACGCCCGCTCGCTCACAGTAAGGGGACGAAGGGCAGCAACTTTGGCACAATGAATGTTTCGCGCAGAGCAAAAGTGACACGTTGCGTCAAATAACCCGAACGTCTCAGTGGGGATGATTGAGGGGCATCTTGACAATTTATGTGCCCTTACCCCGCTATATCCCACTTTATTTTAAAACCTCACAACACATTCGTTCAGTGCCTGTGCAACACATTCGGCGCGCGCAGTGTTCGATCGATCACGATCCTCCACATCCTGCCACTTGTTATTTCTTTTCGCCTCATCAGCTCGTGAACTTGCTTCTAATCCAATCACTACATAGAGCTATAAGCGAGGCTACACTAATTAAGAGGTAATGTATATCACTACGAAACAAATAACGCTACTGCTGAGGCTGATGATGATGAGGATATTTCAGACACAGCTACACGACAGCAAGGGCAAGGACTGAGCCCACCATACAAAGGTGCATCGATATTCGGAAAACAGCCTCTTACACGACGACGATGTGGGCGTCAAATCCGGACGTTGACGCCCGGAAGCAGCAGCTTATACAGCCGGTGCCCCCCCCCCTGAGAGGTGCGTTATAATGTCCCGCTCTGATAGATTTCTCGCGTTTCACGCGCCTCATGGAAGCCGCGCCTCGTCGGCTTGCGGCGCGACGAAGAAGAAGAAGTTGAAAGAAACAGAGCGAGACGACAGCCGCCGGGACTTCAATGGCGAGAGACCACCGGTTGTATCTGCGACTCTTCTCGCTTCTACGATTTTATCGCCCGAACCTCCTCTTCCTCCTCGACTCCTATATGCGGCAGCGCAGCTGAAAGTGCCGCTCTTCGCGCGGCTCGCCGTATTAGAGGGAGACCGCCAAAATGGGCTTCGCGGTGGGCGCGCGGTCCCCCAAAGCAGCTCCTGATTTATGGTGCCAATCCACGCCGCCGCTGCCGCCGCCGCCCGCGAGGGGAATCTGCATCGGCGCGATGACATCGCGCGGTGGTCGGCCGCACTGATAGCACGTGCGGTGGTGGTTGCGGTTGCGGCGAGGTTTCATTGCCTCCCCCCGATACCTTTGACGCGCGAAAGAAAAGGTCCCGACGAGATTATTTCGCGGCGTTGGCGTCGGCGCATTAGCGGAAGAGCCTCGCCGCGATCGGCCGAAAGGAGAGATCTCCTCGGCGGCGAAGAACAAAACGCGGCGACGCGGGGCCTGCTTTTAAGAAAGGCCCGACTAATGGCCGTTTATTGCTCGCGTCATGCGAACACGGAAGGGTTGGGGCCGGAGTGGCCGGAAGGCTAGACGTGTCTACGGAAGGGAAATAAAAATAAAAGAGCAAAGCACACCACCTGCATGCACCCCCTTCCCCCCTCACCCATACGGAAGTAAACAAGCTTCATTCAGCAGTGGCGCACTGTTCATACTCTTTGAGAGGGTATAGCTCCCTGGGTAGCTCAATATTTAGCGAGTTATGTGCAGGTTACGTTTACCGCGTGTAGGCTTCTCTCGATGGCATGCTTAACGCTACAAAGCCCAAACACCGTTCCACATAGGAAACAGTGGGGCGAATTCACGTATGCATATATGGCTGTAAGGGAGTACGTTCGTACAACAAAACACTGACCCGCCGCGTTGCTACAGTTGCTATGGCGTTGCGCACCGCAAAAAAGTGAAATTTTTTTCCCGGAAGTGGAGTAAAGTATGATTAAATTATTTCGAGCTTTCCGAAAACGGAGTTAAATATTAGCAAAAAGTAATGACTTCCTTGTAAATAAGTGGCTGGCAGCTATATACAACTATTTACTGCAGTAGTCGCACGCATAATGATTGCAGAGCATCGCACACGTAATGCGAAGACGTGCAATCGTTCCCCACCTGCGGCAAGTTGTTTTTTCATCCACTTTCAATTACATTAATTTATCATTTGTTTATTTCAATTAGCAAGTACAAGTAATTTCCCCTGTGTTATCCTTGGTGTCTTTGTTGGTTGGCTTCTCTTGAATAATAAAAATCGGGCACCTCGGATAACCACCTTTCTTCTCCTTCACTACATAACGACGGTCTCGAATCCGGCAACATTGATGCCTTCCGGTAGCACGCGTGGGTTTATTGACCAATCGCCTTGAAGAATACCTGCAAGAACGCCCGTATACCGGGCACTGGTTGCATGTCAAAGCACCCCAGGAGGTCGAAATAATTCCGGAGTCCCCCCACTACTGCGTGCCTCATAATCACATCGTGGTTTTGACACGTCAAACTTGAGAATTAAAAATTTGTAAAGCTCTGAACTCGAACTATAGTTTACAGGGAAGCATCTCTAGAAGGCAAGAACGTAAAGAAGAAATGCGAGTAGCTATACCGCTGTATTCTCGCAGAGTTTCGTGGGCATGTTTGCCCCGCTCTTGTCCCGTCCCTTACACTGTCCCCTATATAGAACAACCGCAGGGTCTCTTCACGCACAAAGCGTGCTGCACAGCCTCGTTCGGCGTCATCGTGGACTGCGCGCGGCGTGGCAGCCGCAGCAAATCGATTGCCGTCTCGCTCTTTGGAGCAAGCAGCTTCACACAAAGGGAACTGACCGGAGCCCAGCGAGAAAAGAATCAAAACGGGCGAAGCGATCTCCCTGCTTCTCAGTACGCACCCAAACGGCGGCCGCAATGCGGTGGTGCCGTCTGCTCATTCTTGCCGTGAACGATAAGCAGCCGCCGCCTTTGAGGGCGCGGGCTCGCTGCCGCCGCCGAATGGTGAATGAAGCGGTCTTCGTCCTTGGCCCGACCCGTTCATCTTTTGGGTTGAAAGTGGCGCCGCGGCAACGCATACCTGTCTTCCACCGTTGCCGTCGCCCCCCGCTACCAACGCTACGCCGATGGTCGTGGCTAAAGAGCCGAAGCCTGGAATTTCCCGGGCTTTGTTTCCCGTTCTGGAGCGGTGGAGTATCGATACAGCAGTGCACAACAGAAACGACCCGTGTACGTTGCACCAGACGAGAAGGACTTTGCTTCAGATCGTCGCTCAGCGGACGGGGCCTCGAGCACTCGGACGGGGCTTCGAGATACGTCAAGAGTGATAAAGAGCCTCAAAAAGAGTCCTCAACGTTTCATAGGTGGAACTACATTTGAAAAAGACAGGTCCATCCATCTAAACGTTGGTTAGTCTTTCTGAGTCACTTTAACAATGTTTGTGCAACTTCTATAACCATGGTGTACTACTCCATCTGTCAGCCTCTTTCTCGATTTTCGTTCGCTCTATAGATGGTTATCTTCTGAAAGGGAAGTTAGCGCAAAAATAATAATAATAATAATAAGGCGCGCGCGTTCGAGAGAGAGAGTGAGAGAGCGTGTGTCTTTTTTCTAGTGCGACAAGGATGACAGAATGGACACGCACAGCGGCCATTCTGTCGTCCTTGCCCAGCGTGCAGGGAAAACGTCAATTATGCAGCAACAACTAGCCCAACGCTCAACCTTAGAGAGAGCGAGAGAAAGGAAATAAAGAAGAGGTTAACCAGACGATTTATATCTGCGGTTGGTCAGACTGTACTGGGCAAGAAAAAAGGGGCACTAAAAATTAGACAAAAGGACACAACAGACAGACAGACAGACAGACAGACAGACAGACAGACAGTGAACTTTTATTGAGGTACTGAGGGACTAGCCGGTGGAGACCCGTTGGGGCCCCCGGCTCACCGCTGGCTGCTCCCATGTCGGAATCGGGAGGCCAAGCCTCTCTACTCTTTCACGGGCCCTCTGGACGGCCACGGACTGGAGCCTGAGTTGCGTACTAGATATGGCCTCGTCCGAGTCCCGTTCGCTGGTGAGGGACGTATCCCGTAACGCAGGACACTGCCAGAGCATATGAGGTAGAGTGCTAACCTCCCCCCAATCCGGGCACTGTGGGTCAATTTCTGGATAAAACCTGCTTAAGAAACCTCGCGAGGGATATGACCTCGTCTGAAGCATCCTAAGCGTGATCGATTGTGATCTGCATAGATTTGGATGTGGAGGCGGGAAGCGCCTGCGTTCCTCTTTATAATGGGATCCGGACGACACAAGGGAAGTACGGAGTTTTGGAAATAAGGAACCCAGAGTTAAGGGATGCAATCGGTTTGCGTACGCAAAAGAACTCAAAGAAGAATACAGAAGAATGGAAAAAGCGTAAACGAGAGTTTTGGTTTTTGGGTACGCAAGGCCACTTGGGGACTCTAAAACTGGTACAGCGCAACGTAGAAAGGAAGAAACAAGCCGAGTCAGTCAGATAAAGGAACAGAGCGCTCTGTTCCTTTATCTGGCTGGCTTGGCTTGTTCCTTCCATTCTACGTTACGCTGGACCAGATTTAGAATGCAATACCAGCTCGCCCAATCCTCAACCCTATATAGTGCACTTGGAGACGCTATTTCTAAAACTCGCCCAATCAAATTATGGAAGAAGGAGCTATCTAAGGCTGTTTGCGCGGGAGCTGTCAGACACAAGGTCAGCGTCGCATACGGAGGCATACAGCATCACGCACTACGCAGTGCCACATAGTCGCAGTATCTCGCCCTATACGGTCTCTCTTGCGTAACGCAGCAGCACCTTTAAAGCCGCTCGAGCTGATGCCCGTCTGCGCCCGTGTCCACGTATCTTGATATCTTAGTGTTGACGTTTGTCGAGCTCGTCAATGGCGGAGGAGGGCATGCATGCTGTCGCATGTACATGCAAGCGGGAGTATGTATGTATGTATGTATGTATGTATGTATGTATGTATGTATGTATGTATGTATGTATGTATGTATGTATGTATGTATGTATGTATGTATGTATGTATGTATGTATGTATGCATGCATGTATGTATGCATGCATGCATGCATGTATGTATGCATGTATGTATGTATGCATGTATGTATGTATGTATGTATGTATGTATGTATGTATGTATGTATGTATGTATGTATGTATGTATGTATGTATGTATGTACACGTACTGTATCCATCCTCAAATGTCAAACAAATCGTGTAACCTCACATGATGGGACATCATTTACTTAGGCCCTGCACACCTCTATTCACAATGACTTGCTCAATTTCTTGCCACACTTTCTGGTTTCCTTTCCTCCCACTCCAGAAAGCGGCTTTAACAAAGGTGAGGACCCATTTGGGTGTCCTGCTGACTTTGCCAGAAGAAGATCCAGTACCAAACTAGTCTGACCGCACAAATAGCGAGCACCACGTAAAAAATTTTACAGCGATCGCTTGCAGCGAATGGGAAAGGCAATCAGGAGCGCCGCTTACAAACACTTCGTGATTTCGTATAGATGGCGCTTGAACAAGAAGGGAAACCGATCGAGGCGTGACATGACGAGAACTTTTTTGAGTCTTGAAAGACTGCGATTTAGGGGAGCCGAAGGCTCCCCAAGATCACGTCGGTAGTTGCGCCCACGACGGGACTGGGAGCTGAAGTCTCGCCGCAATGTCGTGGGCCCTCTGGACAGCCTGGAGTTGAATCTAGAGATTGCTACTCTTGAGAGATTCCTCCCAATGTTCTTTCGTGATGGGTGGAGGGGCGTTAAGGGATAGGCACAGCCAGGGCATGTGTTCAAAAGAGCATAAGTCATGACCACATTTGGGGCACGACTGCGAGCGCTCAGGGTCTGTCCTGTTAAGGGACAGAGGAGTGGGATACGAATGGGTTTGCAGAAGTCTGAGTGTGCTAGCCTGAGGTGTGTTCAAGTTGGGGTGGCGGGGGGTGGAAATGTCCTCCTGGCCAGTCGATAATGGGAAACAATTTCGTGGAAAGTGCATAATGGATCTTTATATGTTGACCTCGCTGCAAGCCTGGCTACCGCGACACTGCGGTGTACGTGAAATCACGCGCTCTCCGGTGGGCCTGCTTGTTAGGATTACACCCGAGCGGGTTAACTGAGCCATCTAAATTTGCTGGCGACCACTAGATATGGTATCCTCCTTCACTGCTCTCCCGAGTTCTTTGAAGTGATTTGTTCATAATACTGCTCGCCTGTTCAGACACGAAGGTGGACGAGAAGAATCCAACCACCATGCGCGAGTCCGGAAAGACGATAGGGGGAACTCTTGAGCTGTGAAAAGCCAGAGCGATCGCTGCTGCCTCCGCCACATGGGCTAACTTCGTATAGACGAAGGCTGCATTAACCAGGTTGCCCCCCGCGTTTACAACCGAGACAGCCAACTTACCTCCACTGTCATATCTGGCAGCATCAACAAAGAGGGGCTTCAGTTTTGTTGGTCACAACCATGGAGCACCGTGGTCACAGCCATGCGAAGCCAGCAGACAATGAAGCAGAGGAAAGCAGAGGCGACATTAACTGTGTTGTTAATTTAGGAGGAGGAATAAACTTTATTTATAGAAGTGAGCCGACCATGGAATCGTCCGAAGTGGGCGGCCTCCCATGTACAGAATACCGTGTGCTTGAGCCGATAGTTTGGCCCCGTTCACCACGCGATGCTGGTGCTCAGGGCACGGCTTTGTCAGATGAGCCTTCCACTGCCGAACGGTTGGTCCTGTGATGGATGGCGTCTAGAAATAATAAGGAAATGGGCAATGGAAGCGGACGAAAAGACAACTTGCCACCAGTGGCAGCCGAACCCGTTATTCGCGTGCGATGCTCTTTCTGCTGAACTCCGGGAGCCTCACTCCTCCCGGCCACTTCCTTGGGCATTTTTGTAGTGTGGTCTTGGGAGCGTTGGCCACCATGACTCAGGGCCATGGAGGGAAATGTGGCACGTCCTTTTAACTGCAGGCGTGTCATGTAGTCGATTTCCCCAATGCTCTGTTGTCTTCATGTGGCATAGCGCTTTTCTTTGGGCTCTTGCGTCCTCGCCGTTGCAGCCTCCTCTCCCGGAGCTACCAGCTACAAAACAGAAAAGCGCAAAACCGAGAAACTCTGATCGAACGCTCAAGTTTCGGGCACCGGGGCCGCCCGCGATGGGCCGGCCGGTCGGTCCGAGCCATCCGCGACAAAGAGATCGGTCATCAGGCACACCGACTTCCCACACACGTACACGGAGCTACCACATGCGCACACAGTCGCATGCGCGAGCCCGCTGGCATCGCACGGCACGGGCAACGCTGGTCCGTGCCCTTCCTGGTCCGGGTGGCGACTCTTCGATCGTTTATACTGCCCCTCAGCGGGGTTGACTGATCCGGTTCGCTCGCATGCACTTTGCATTAACTCCTTCGGCGTGGTGCGAGCCGTTCTCTTCCTGTGTCTGTGTGTGTCCCACGCCGACTACCACTGCTGCTTGAACTCCCCTCCCTAGCGCCTCCCCTCCGCCTCCTGTAGAGCATCTAACCTTCTCTTCTTTTCTTTCGCAGCGTCGAACTGCTCTTGTTCTCCAGGCACCTGGCAGTCGCGGACAGAGACAAAAAGAAACAACCCATGCAGACAGACAGCTGGGTAAGTCGTCCCACGCTGTGAGGCGCGGTCACTGCAAACGCCTTTTTGAAGACAGCAGCACGCCGCCGCCGCCGCCGCCGCCGCTGATTTTGTAAAAGCCAGCTGCAGGCGACAAAAAAAAAAAACTAAAGAAGAAAAGATTGGGCCCCGATAGGATGAAGACACCCAAGAAGAAGTCGCTCGACGGGACCGCGCAGCGTGCTGCTGCTGCTGCTGCTGCGAGAAAAAAGGGACCGACCGACGGAACGCCGCAACCACTACGAACGCCACCGCTGCGGGCCGTGCAGCCGACAAGAAGTTTTAAAACGGAAGAGGATCGAGGGTGGCGGGTTCGCGAGAAAACGGCGACGGGCGTTTTTCTTTTAATTTTCTTGCGGCGCGCTGCATTGGCGGGACAGGCGCGCGAGCGGTGTCCAGGGAGGAATATCTTAGCACAAGGGTGGCGGTGAACGTCCGCGTCGTTCATCAAGCACTCGCGGTCCCCAGTTGTGTGCTTGCTGGCCGGCACGCACGATATGCGGCCTGTCTCCGTCTGCGTACATAGCGGATATATAGTTTTAAAGAAGGGAGAGGGATAAAGTGTAATAAAGGCCAGTTCGGCGGCGTCTGCTCGGTCCTGTTTTCATTCCGGGGTCGTTGACGTCGAGCACGTATCGCTAGAGAAATTGGCGCCATTCACGAAAACGGCCGCCCACCTGTATGCGCGTTTTCGTGTGCATCCGCTGACGCCTCGTCGATTCGAGAGTGTGTGCAAGTTCGGACGGGCCCGCGTGGTGCCGGTTTTGATTATAATCGCGTCGCCGTTTTGTCGATGGCTTCGCAGCGAGCGCTGTCGACCTTACGAGAGTTGGTAGGATCGTGATGCTTGTAGCATAGGTACCCGGGTAGCTAGAGTCTTGAGTGTACTTGTCCGGACATACGCTCACCAATGATGCTTCCGCAATAAACGGGTCCATTTAGTGGATTTACGCCTTGGAGGTATGCACGAGAGAACCTTTCCGTTAAAGCAAAGAAACACGCTCTAAAGCGTCCTCTCGCACCGAAGTGTAGTCCCCAGTTTTTACTGCGAAGCTGTTTATGGCTAGGTTCCAGCGGATCTTGTCTCCGTGGACATAGACCAACAATTTTTCATGCGTGGGACGACCCGAAGGTAATGCAATGCCGCCTGATCCGCGGCGGAAGTGAATGAGGCTTTAAGCACTCCCCCTACATGGGCCGATGTCGAAGATAGTGCAATGCCGGGCCGACCCTCGAAGGAGGTGAAGCAGGAGTTAAGGGGCCCACATACACAGCTTCGCTGGTCTTGCTTCTTCACAAAGATAAAGGGCACTGAATTTTTTTATGCCCAAGTCTCTCTAGTATTCCCTCGCAGACATACCCGACTCTATAGTTGGGTACAACTTTAGAAAAAAGAGGAGGCCCCGTTCAGATGACCGAAGCGCAACAGCCGATAGTCTCCGCAACTAAAATGGTCCCGCTCGATAAACCACTCTTCGAAAATGCGCAATTCTCGGTAAAAATACTTTTGTAATTTGGTGACCGGTTTGGCAGAGCTCTCGTGGTTGGAAGGCTACGGCACATGCCGGATCGCGATAGCAAAATAACCCCGTACTTTCTAAAGCGCTGCGCGTCGTCTGTTTTTTAGCTTCATTGAAAGGGAAAGGAATAGCAAGAGGTGCTCTGCATGGCTTTTGCGCTGGTTCACATGTACATGGCACCTTTACTATTAGTTTTCCGAACTTAAAGTGGCTCAGTTGCTATTTAACAAGTACATTAAAAAATGCATTTATCGATACCATTACGAACCTGGGGCGACAAGACGATCGAGGCAGGAGAGGTACAAAAAATGCTTCATTCATCGTTTTAAATAAATACTCTTGCTTTTAATTAGCTTAAGATTTTTATTTTCTTTTGGTTCTGTGTTTTCCCAAACTTATATTCAAGGATGTGTTAGGTTTGTTTTTTCTTCCCTTTTCACGTTTTTTATTATTTATTTGTACCGCGACACAGTACACGAACACGCCCGCCGCTAACAGTAGGTACCAGACTTAGGCAAGCTTTCCTCGTCGTAAGTTCACTTTGGAGCAAAACAAAACATCATGAAACAAACAAGCAGGATGTTCGTTTGTAGCGGTGTGTCGCCGCGGGATCCTGTTTTCAGACGAAGCGTAGCGCAGCGTCAGCGATGCTTGCTGCTATCTTTTGTCGCCGGATCATGGCTCAGAACAAAAGCACGCGGCACGAATGGTGCATCATAAGCTCGCAATAACATTTCCGGCGTGGTAGACCACTACAAACAGTTTGGAAATTCACTCTGACGAGGGGCAGACGCACACGACTGAGGCGACTCGGCCCAATTCGAAGCGCGGGCGGCCATCTTCTCCGTCGGCGGGGTCACCGGCCGTTCAGCTCGTGACGTCAGTCTGGAGTGCGCGCCCATTGGTGGAGGCTCCTGTGCATCCGCCTTGGTGGCGTAAACACCCTTTTTTTTCTAAAGTTGTACCCGACTATAGGTCTTGCCTTTTCAAGTCTTTAACTTCCCAAGTCGCTCACGGGCTTGACAAACAAACCGCGCAGTCTGGCACCCAATTTTCGCAGTGCTATAACGGCCCGAAAAACTGGAATCAGTTAATCTGACGCTAAAAAGCAAGACTAAATCGATATAGACCCCCTAAAACACTATTTAAACACTATTTAAAACCCTATTTACACACAAACACTAATACCCCTGTCACACTGGACATTCTAATGTCATTAGATTCGAATGACATTCGATGCAACGAATTCCATTCAACCCATGGTAGTGCTACACAAGAAAAATTAATGTCATTCGGTCATGATATCAATGGCGATCATTGCAAAAAAAGTTGGTGCGAAAATGATAAGAAGCATTGTGTAGAATGTCTGAAAAGGGAATCTATGTACTTTAATATAAATATGGGCCGTCGCTCCACTGAAGTAACAAATATGTAAAACTTCTAATTCCAGAATCTCTGGCCAGAAACAAAAGCTAAAACGAGGCTTAGCCAGCTTAGTAACCATAGCCGACAAGTTGCAGACGAACAATATGACCGACATGGCAGCGCTGAACGACGATGCTCAGCTGCAGTAGGTGAAGCGGTTAGTTGATGCGTGCGTTGCATGCGAGCAACGCATACTAATCATCAAGAGACTCGATCATCAAATAGATGCGGATGCCATTAGAGACGCCAAAAAAACACATGCACAGAGGCGCCCGATTGCTTACAGTATGGCCTAATAGTAAAGCGATGGCCGCCACGCGCCACTGAGGTGAAGAGCAAAAACATTTTGTGACAGCCTGCCGTACAGCTTTTCTCTAGTTAAAATGACAGATTCCTTAAACCACGCAAAATTAATTGCCACTTTACACGAGTGCTTCTGAAGTTACGAACGCTCAATGACACATTTTGTCTTGTCTCTGGGGTGGATAGTATACCTTCGCTTTAAGTGGAAAGCCGAATGAGTTTCTCGAACTCATTCGATTGCAGAAGTCATTCGATTCTAATGGCATTAAATATCGCCGTGTAGCAGCCGAATAATGTCATTTGATGCTAATGCCATTCGATCCGAATGACATTAAAACGTCAAGTGTGACAGGGGTATAACACGTACGCGCGCACGCGCACATGCATTCACATATTGCGAGTATACGCGTAGCGTCTTCCAAGATAACGCACTTGTTTGCGCGGAAATAGACATGCCCGCGCCAAGGATTTGTGGATGTTTACCCGGCCCGCAGTGACCAACTCTTATGCAGATGCAAGGGTATGTAGGTACAACAAGGCACTAGCTGGACAGAAGAGACGCGCATTAAGGTACCAGATAACAATGTCAGATTTCCGACAAGTCAGCAACGAGAGGCCGCACAATATAAGACCACGTTTGCTTCAAGGCTTGCTTGCTTGTTTGCTTGTTTATTTGTTTGTTTGTTTGTTTCTTTCTTTCTTTCTTTCTTTCTTTCTTTCTTCATTTAGTTCTTCGTTTTGTTTTGTTCGTGACTTGGCCGCACAGGCTAAAGCGTACGGTTGAGCGCAAAGTGTGCGGAAAACAGCCTGCAACACCATGTACGCCCATTTCCCCTGATCAGCCGTACTGAACATCGGTAACGTGGTCGCTGAGCACCGACAAATAGCGCGGTGAGAAGCACGTCCACGATATTAGCCACATCTCAGATATTACGACCCCGGTCTGTCTCTGCGCGTACGTGCGTGCAAACGACCTATAACTCCGCGCAATGGCCCCTCGCTGCTCGCGGGTCTGCGAAATAAAATACGGCTTCCGGGCAGCTGAAGTTTGTTACGGAAAAAACAAAGCGAGAAAAGTTCTTTTTTTTTTATCCTTTCTCTTGTCGTTTAGAAGTTGCAGCAGGAAACGCTGTAAAAGAACCATTTGACACCAGTGCGAACGAGGCTGCTGTTGTTGCGATCACTTTCCTCGATCAGCGCTTCACGTAGGAAATGGGCAGAATGGCTAGTGTCCGGGCAACTCAGACGCGTTTATAATAGCACAGTATATTATGCTGCTGTGCTGTACCCGTTTCTGTAGATGAAGACGAAAGATAGAGTGCTTAACTTTGGACTAATTAAGTTAAGTCTAAGGATGTATCCCCTTATTGGATAATACGCCGACTTGGTTGGCGTTTGTTTAAGTAGCCTAATTTGAAGTTTTCGGCAACTTTCGTTCGAAGACACAGTGCGTAAATTAAATTAAGCTCTCAGGTTTTACCTGCGAGAACCACAATCCGATTATTTGCATGGGCACGCGCCGTAGCGGAGGGGGTCTCCGGATCAATGCTGACTGACCCCCCGGGATCGTTAAAATGCACGAAGAGAGAGATATATATATAAGGTAAGGTAGAGAAAGGCAGGGAGGTTAACCAGAGGTAGTTGCTGTTGGCTACCATGCACAGGGGAGAGGGTTAAGGGGGATAGAAAGAGAAACAGAGTGGAAGGGGCAGATAGAAAGAGAGACAAGCACGAACAAAGCGCGTACACTATAGAGCGGTAGGGGGCGGCATTCTTAGAGTCTGTCGTGAAGCCCCGTAGATCGTAAGAACTTTAATAACGCGAGTAACGCCTTCAACGCGGATGTTCTTTCGGAGCATTAGCCTAAAGCTTTTAGTTCTGAAAGTGGACGATTGTCCAACTGGTCCAGTACTCTGCACATCACTTGTCTCTGAGCACTATATCGCGGGCATACACAGCTAATGTGTGCGAGCGTCTAGCCGATGTTGCATGTATCGCACGTGGGGCTGTTGGCCATTCCAATGAGGAAAGCATATGAGTTCGTAAAGGCAACGCCTAGCCATAGACGGTAGAGCATGGTCTGTTCACGTCGTGGTAACCCAGGCGGGAGGTGCATTCGTATGTCCGGAGACAGCACGAAAAGTTTGGTACATGTTAGCGTTCTTGCATACTGCATACCCCCCCCCCCCCCCCCGTTATGTGGCCGCGGCGGACAGGACTCGAACTTGCGACCCCGTACGACTTGGCAAGACACAGTCGTAGGCCCATACCCGTGGTGGCGGACTATATTTGGGAGGGTAGGTCATCGATCAGCGCTTCGAGTCGAAAATTGCAAGAATGGCTATAGTGTTGGTGCAACTTAAGTATGTTCGTAATAGCAGAGTATTTTATGCTGCTGCACTCTACCTCGCTGCTGCACTCTACCTCGTTACTTCATTTTGCTGCTGTACTGTATACCTCCTGCTGGCACAGCCGCTGCAAACTCCGTCACCACGTCAGCTAGGACGAGCCAAAGCGTGTCGTAAAGTGTAAATGGAAGCTCTATCCTTTTATTTTCTGTGTGTGCCGGGAGGGGGGGGGGGGGTGAAGGATGGGAAGAGTGGAGGTAATACACAAAATCGCATGTTAAAGGGAGTCGCTCCCGGAGCAGTTGTTGTTTTTGTCGAACACGCGCATAACAGAGCCGAATTAATCAAAACCCGGTGAGAGCTCTGAGCTGTATGTTGAGTCGTAGTGCCCTTTATTTCGCACAACAGAGGTGACGGAACGTGTATGATATTGCGCAACAAGTAATCTTTTACGTGTCCTCCTAAAGAGCAGGGCGCACCGTTACTAATTTAATGGAGTCGTCGCTACACAAATATTTATTGTAGAAGATTGGTTTAGAATACCGCTTGCTCGTGCATGATAAGAAGTCGCCACGATCCAGAACGGGGCTCGGAGTATTTATTTATTTATTTATTTATTTATTTATTTATTTATTTATTTATTTATTTATTTGCTACTCTACTAAAAGAACGCAGCAACAAAATCAATTAACTAGTCCCAGCACTGACATGTTGCTCCACTGCGTACAACCTTCCGGCCTGCTTCAAAGCGCAGCCGTGACATTGTCGTCGTTGCTATACGGCGCCGGCACCTTGTGGCGACGGCCACAGAGAGAAAAGGGGCTCGTCTCATCCGCCCCTTCCCGACAGATTAAATTTACACCAGCGGTCTTACCCAAACGCTAACACTTGTCGTTATTCTTCTTTCGCCATTCCGGAACGCGAAACCTCTGAAGTAGTTCGAGTGGGCCGCATTCATTACACTGGCTCTTGTTATATCAATGCACCCACAAAACTGGCACAAAGGCGCGAAGGGTTCTCGGCGCACGCGCCGGAGCATGGTTTGATTGGAATTCTGCGGAAAGCGCGACGCGCTGCTGCAGCCGCGATCTTCCGCCCGCTTTCGTAATTGGCCTCCTTGCCTCTTGGGAGTCTTCGGTACGAAGACCGGTCGAAAATTTTTTCTTTACTTGACGAAGCATGACACGCATGGTTAGGCAAAAGAAACGAAAGGCCGATTCTCATGAGAAATTACTGGGCTCAAAAAGTGTTTGTTCGACACAATCGTACGAGCTCTGATAAAAGAATTTAAGAAGAGGCGTTAAGACGGCGGGTGCATTGAAGCTTTTGTGCACGCAGTATGACCTCCTTGATCGCAGGTCTCCATAGATACATTTATCCAGTAAACTAAGCGAAAAAGAGGCCATTCTACTTGATGTAGTCTGGTAATTAATTAATTAATTCGTTTATTCGTTCATACATACATACATTCTTTCATTCATTCATTCATTCACTAAGTGAACATTTCATGAGTTAAGAATGAGAGGTTGACGGTCTGATACTGCGCCAGCTACTGTATGCCTTATGAACAGGAAGTGCTGTACACTGATGTAGACAGCGATGCAGAGATACACTTAGATATACGGAAGGAGACATAACGGACATGATCATTAGTGGCACAGATCGATTATACACGAGATACGAGTTCAACGTAATCGTTAATTGCATGCTCTGGCAGCCTTATCTTTGCTTCCTTGTTCGTTCGTTTGCCCTAGTGACACGAAAAAATAAGCATGCAAATTCAACGCACATTTGGCGATCAACGTGAGGCGAAGCGGGTAATTCAATGCTATCAAACTGTCAATCTTCGACGACGCACTTTGAGGCACGGCGATTATAGCTGCGTGCATAGCAAATCACCCAGACGCGACCAGGTTGGTGCGTGGACGTTGTCTTATACTGAATGACAGAAATAGATTATTGACCAGGTTCACGTGTTCTCTAAACTTAACACACTAACTACAACGCAACTTCGTAATAATAGCGCACAATATAAACTAAAATAGACATGGTGTCACAACATTGTCTGACTCAAATATATCCAAGCAGTAAAATGTTGAACCGCCTTGAACAAAATAGCAAAAAAAAGAAGAAGAAATAGCACGAGCCTTAATTTTATATAACAGCTGCGAACGAAGGATTCCTTAAAACTCTCGATTTCAGCTAAATCAACATAACCTACTTCTACACGGCAAATCTGACAGTCCAACTCTCTCTGTCCATGTACGTATTTAGAACTCATCAACATGCATTACTACACCCTAAAAAAAGGAAGTTGAGTATACTGCAACGAAGATGAAGCGGCAAGTTCTTTATCCAGTCCACACTTCCTGTAATATCTCAAAATTCATAATTATCATTCAAAAATTAGATTTAATCTATATATTATTTTTCATATTCCTACTTTCATGTAATACAATTCAGTACGAGCGCACCCCTCTCTGCAGCTAACCCCCCAATAAACACTGGTGGTTTGCGAATGCCAGCGCATACAGTCAGAAAAGATTACTCGCAACGCTTTTAACTCTCTATATCAGTATGACACTTATTCAGCGTAAGTGAGCGACACGTTTCCATAATTTTTTCATTTTGGTATAAAAAATGCTGGTTTCTTTTTATTACAACTTATAACTAATCCGTAACCTGAGGACCATGCTTACCCAAAACGTCATTCGCTCGATGAAATAATCTACTGCAAATATTATCAACAAGAAATTACTAGTATCGTCTGCAGAAATGCGTATTTCACTAGTGAATTAATGTTAACAACATCGTTAGTGTACAGGTTGAAAAGGTACGGCCCTATCGCACTACCCTGTGGAACGGCAAACGAGGTTTATTGAATTGACGAGTGATAATTGACACGTACCGTTCGCGATTACTAAAGTAAGCTTCTACATAAATATTGGCTTTACCTCGTATTCCATAGGGCTCAAGGTATTTTTCAGAGCGATGTTGCGGTTTCCTGAGTCAAAGGCTTTTTAAAGATCTTCGAGTATGCTGAGCAATTCATATGACATTTTCATAATAAGTTCTGTCTGGTCCCGGAGTGCGAATTCCGCAAATCTGTTTTTCCGAAAGCCGTATTCCTTGTCTGTTATGAATTTATGCTTACCTGTAAGGCCTGTAATGCGTGTGACAAATAGCTTTTAGAACACATTCAAGTAGGCTGAAGTGGGGGGAGGGGGGTAGGCATCAAGTTTGGTGTGTAGTTGGCCATTTTGTTTCAGTCTTGCTTTTGTTACGAAGGCCAAATAGTTTGGCGGTTTGAAGGGCGAGAGGAAATTTGCCGGTTGACAAGCAAAAAATGAGTAAGAGGCACTGCATTAAGATCAGAAAAAAATTTTATTAGTTGACTTTTTATTAGGAGGAATCGCGGCTACTGGTATTTTTCAGTTGAATAATCGATGACATGATTTCTGATTCCGGCGGAATTTTCAAATAAATGCTTTCAGCAGAAGCATTCATCGCGGATGAAGGGTGGTCATCGGCAGCGGGTGAAAATATAGATTTAAAATGCAGTCACTGAAAGCATTTGCCGATTCAATACCGGCCATAGTCTTATCGGCAGTAGTAATCCAATTGTTTCGGAGTCTCAAGCAAGTTAATATATACAAGTTAATTTAATCAAGTTACCGACGCAGATGACGCCCTATTTTGGAACAAGGAACGAGTAACGGCTGAATTAATCACCGGTTCCACAAACGTGTTATTATGGTAGGTATTCCTTTCCCGTTACATTTATTTATTTATTTCTGAACTTATTGAGGTTTCGGAGAACCATCACGACTGGCAAGAAACCGGTTATATATATCATGCTTTTCTTTAATTTTCCGTAATAGCCTGATAAACCACGGTTTTCTCGACTCACGTGGTGGTTTATTACACGTGTGGGAAAGACACACGTTAGAACTAGCCCGCCAATTCTCAATGAAAATGTCGAACGCTTCCTCGGGATCTAGGGAAGAAGGTGGATTTTCCCATGACAAAACACATATTTTCTCCTGAAAACAATAAATTCGGCAAAGATATACGCCTGGTAGATTTTTTTTTTATGTTGTGAAATAGCAAAGTATATAGGAAAGTTGTTCGAGGCTTACGTTAATAAGAGATTCGAGGGATCAAGATTTTACGAAGTGCCGTATGATCCGGTGATTCGAATGTCGAGTTATAATGCAAAGGTTCAAAGATTCACAGCATATGTGCTTCTAGTGGTCGGGCCATCATATATAACGCTTTCCTTACAAGGCCTAAAAAATTAATTTATGAGGTCTATGAGGTAAATTTGGACCACCTGGAGTTATTTAACGTGCACCTAAAATTAAGTACACGGGTGTTTTCCTCTTTCGACCCCATCGAAATGCGGCCGCCGCGGCCGGGAACCGATCCCGCGACCTCGTGCTTTGCATAAATCGGTCAATTTGATCGACATATCGCCGTTGTTAAACATTTCCGTTGGAATACTTCTACTAGCAATGTTACGAACCGTCTTAAATGACGCTGAACTGTAACTAATGCTCAGATTTGACAATCGTTGCCAGACTGCGGAGTGCGGAAAAATAAATATTCGGCTAAAGTTGTCGTCGAAACTAGCCTCCAGCGCTCCCAGAACTTCCTCAGTAAGATGACGAAAACTTTGCGCCTTGGTCGAATAGGCAACACGATCTTTAAATGACAGCAGCAGTGAATGCACAAGCTTCTGTCGTCTTGTCTAAATTTCCGATCCGATGTGTAGGCTGTTTCAATGAAGTTTCAAACGAGAGGCAGATGCTCTGGAGTGCGTGTTATTCTGATAGCTGTGTTCGGCTGATATCACGTGCAGCATTATTTGATCCGACATGGGCTGCTTTTATCCGTAGGTGTTTTCACAGCCAATGTATAAGTTATTACGAGAAATATTTTCGATCGTGTGGGGTTTTCACCCACAGAAGAGCACACAGTCGTTTTCAGACCGACCAGCATTCCAATCTGTTGTATTTTGAACACCGCCGGTGAAAGTGCTCTTGTTCATTACGGTACAATATTGTGCAACACCGCACATTAATGTACAGTCGCGGACAGAATATTACGGACCATGAAATCTAAGCAAAAGCTGAATATCTCCGCAACCTCACAACGCAATCTGGTATTTGCATTTTGGACCTCGACTAGAATATGCTAACAACGTTGTCGTGGGCAGTTTTACTGGTTACTGCTACAGGCTGCTCGGGAATTGAACGTTTTCGGAGATCCCGTGGTCCATTTTATTCTGTCCGCGACTGTACATCACTGTACATGAACTGTACGGAGCACGTGGAGGCTGAAGCGTCCGTTGAACGCGCACTAGGCCAGCTTGCTCGCAGGGAAATGCTGATGGAACGCAATGATTACGAGGCTTCTGCATGCTCCCTGACCTGACGAACATTGCTTAGATAGCCTAAAAAGGCGGTAAAAAACTAACAAGATACCTACTGCTATTAATAAAAACAAATGTTCCCTGCACAATAGGAACTTATACGTTTTCACACTTGCAAAGCTACTGCTTTCCCGCATAGCATGAGCAGCATTCACTATGGCTAGTATTGACGCCTACAGAAGTTCGCAACTAAGAGCGAGACACTGTGAAGTTTCACATAAGAATTCTCAGAAAGTGCCGGAGTATTTGTTACTGCGTTACATCCATTCAGTACACAAGAGATCAGGCTATAATTTCGTGTATCACGTTATGCGTTCTGACTACTACGTCTTGCAATAAAACGATAAAACATAAAGGTACCGAACATGAGAGCACATTTCTAGCGGTAAGGAAAGAGTCAAGACAAGCGCCCTCAAGTGTCTTGAAAGCAGACATAGCGTATCGCATAGCAGCTCACATTTCTTGGCATTTATGCCTGCTTTATAATTACGTCGGGAAAGAGCACGCACGACGCATAACTACGACATGAATGTGATTACGTGAAGCTTATCCGGTCAGGCTCACACAGATTGAGGAGGAGGAGGAGGAGGAGGAGGAGGAGATGAAGAGATTTTAATGCATAGAAAACAGAAGAGGTCGACCTGGATAGCGTGTCTCTCTCTATATATATATATATATAGCCTGCTAGTCCTCACTGGGGAAAGGGGAAGTGAGAAATACAGGGAAAGGTAGGTGGCAGATGATTGTGTTAAGGCACAATGAGCTGCCATACACACGTTTTCGAATACGCGGATGCGCGCTGTAGACACAATACATCGCCCAAAGACATTTCTCACTGTCTGCACGTCTGACAGGTCCTAGAGGCGATCTTCTAAACCAGACTCACGTAGAAAGCACAAGAGTGACTTTATGGCACATTGGGTATGGTGAACTCTTCTCCATGCGCTTAAGATCTTCCGTAAACGGGCGGGTGTGCAAGCAGTGAACACCAGACCTAAGTGTTCTTCGCTCAGCCGCATATTGAGGTAACTAAATTAAATTAGTGGGTTTTACGTGCCAAAACCACTTTCTGATTATGAGGCACGCCGTAGTGGAGGACTCCGGAAATTTCGACCACCTGGGGTTCCTTAACGTGCACCTAAATCTAAGTACACGGGTGTTTTTCGCATTTCGCCCCCATAGAAATGCGGCCACCATGGCCGGGATTCGATCCCGCGACCTCGTGCTCAGCAGCCGCATATTGAGGTCAAACGCAAAGTCCGTGTGCTCGGGAGTGTGACAGACGCTATAGTCAGGTTCCTGTTCTTGTCCAATATTGTGAAGCCATCGGTGGGCGTACGCCACACCGAGCCGTAATCGAAGGACGAGTGTTTCCTGGCCTCTCCGCAACCGAAGTGGAAGCCGGAATCGCAAAACCAGCGTCAAGTCCGTGGAGGCGCTTTTCCTGATGTTATAGGTTGTCCCATTGTAGCGCCAAAGAGGTTTTGATGCAGTTAATGAGCAAGGCGTTGACGTCATACCGGGCAAATTTAAGTTTTATAATTTTTGCCTTTAGTAAATGGGCCTGCGCAGTCCCCGGGCTCTTCGGATAGTCAGTCGCATACTCACAGCCGTGCTGCTCCCGCCAGACATGTCTCCACAGGTGATTAAGCGCACAGCGAACAACACCAACGTAGTGTAAACAGAACTAGCTACTACCACTACGGCAGCTTGTATGCGCTTGTTGAAAGAATATATCACAGTTTTACCATCAGGGCGAAGAAATGAACGCTATAGCAACGTTTCAGAATATTACCCGGCGTATAAGACTCGTACAGCTTTAGTGGCGGTATGAATTGCAGTATATTTATAAGCTGACTACCTAAAAACGAGCTGTTGTGCTAGGACTCCCACTTCGGAATCCTGCCATCGGACAATTTCGTTTATGTATATCAATTAAAGCTAGACCTTCCTCCGTGCCGCGTCTCGCTTGGCCGATGGAATACGCAATAGCCGCTTGCCGACCGTTCGCTTGTGCTGCACTCGAAGGCAAAGGAACGCGGCATCGCGAACACGGAACTACGCTACATAAGCACAAAGGAGGAGCGAAACGTGGTGCCTGCGTACGCCGCTCGCAATGTTTGGCACCGCGATGGCGGCGGAAGCAACAAGCAAGCAAGGAAAAAAGCGCGCGAGAACAAGCGACGACGCTCAGCCAATGGGAGGGCCGAGCGTCGAGGGGGGGGGGAGCGCAGCGGAGGAGGACGGCGGTAATTTTCGAAGGATGGCGCTACTTTTGGTTTTAAAGCGAAAGCTTTAATGGCCGCGAACTTACGATTTCGCCGTGGCGGTGCTCCGAGGAGGCACATGACGTCGCAACGCGCCTGACCGCTGATATTAAAGCGAAAGCTTTACTGGTCGCGAACTTGCAATTTCGCCGTGGCGGTGCTCCGAGGAAGCACATGACGTCCCAACGCGCGCCTCGCCGCGGATATTTCTCTCTCTCTCGCTCCCTAGTCACTACTGCCCATTCGCCACTAGTAGCGCCGAGCCACAGGTGTTCCGCCGCTGCGCAGCACTGCGCCTTTCCGCGGCCGCCGTTTGGTATGACGTCACACCGCGTTCCTCGTCATTGCGCTCGCCTCCGCTGGCTTCACCAGCTGCGTCGCATGCCTGATACCATGTCGGAGGATTGAAAAGAAGAGCTCGCGTGCGCCACAACCACAGTTGAGGTGGCAGTATGGACGGCGCCAATTCTGATAAGCAGGGAGGAGGCCTGGAATCGACATCGGAACGAGATGAAGAGGAAACGAGTCGCCCAGGAAACAGACGAATAGCGTGCCGAACGACTGGCTAAACGCAACAACATAGCTAGACAACCAGACTAACCTACACTTGCAATCAAGATCAACCAAGGCTATCCATGCTGCCTTAGCTTTCACAACGTATATCCTGGCATAGCCGGGCTAAGCCACTGCCAATGTTTCACTGAGGAGCTTTAGGTACTTCTGCTTGCGTCACAAGCGCGCGCCGCTGCTGTTCCTATGGGGAAGCAATAGACGCTCCGTCCCTGCGTCTATCAGCCTCCCTCCCATACGGTCCTCTCGCCAACGACCGTAAAACATGCGCGAACGCTAGCAGACGGGGTAAAGTAGGGAACGTCGATAAGAGAGGGTGGAGAATGGGCTTGAAAAAGAAATAGAGGGCGGCGCTGGTCCCAGTAATTGTTATTGCAACAAAAACAATAAATATGAGGCACTGGTCCAAGCAACTGTTATTGCAACAAAAGCAATAAACATGAGGCGCTGGTCCAAGGAATTCATATCGCAACGAGAACAACATGACTATTAGTACTGCGCAAAACTGTTGCACCTAAACACGACGAGCCATTCTGACATTATGTGTTTTGGAACCAACCCTAACGACAGGGATACGAGATACTTTTTTCCATAACCAACATTGTTTCTCAAGCTTCCTATGTATAATATTTTCCAATATTTCTTTAAATCTTAATATCCTGAAAAAATCATGATGTGGCGCAATGCAATTGCATACCTAACATAAATATTTTATCTACTTTGCGGTTGAAAGTCAAAACATGCACCATTTATTGCTAATACAAAATAAAATGAAGGTCAGTCAGCCGCTATCGGCAACCACCATCGCACCGTGACGTTATCGGTTTTACGTTACGGCGGTTTCACTCACGCGACAACAGCAGCGCGAGTGCAGCCCCAAGAAACTTCCGGTCACGGGGGCCTTCTCAGTCTACTTCTCCGGAACACAACGCATGTTTTTAGGTAGTTTCACTGTGCGGAAAGTCAATGTTTAAGTTTTGAGATAAAATGTATGCGCATTACGCCTCAAGACTAATACATTAATTTTTTCTATAAACTACGCCAACATTCACTTGTAAAATTGTCGTTATGTACAGCGGGAAAGTGTTGAAAATCTGCGGGCATAGATTTTAACGCACTCCTTATACTCGGTGTCGAGGCCAATGCTTTTCTTGCTCGCTAAATTTAGCGGGCTACGTCAATGGCCTATGTTTCTAAATAGTAAAAAGCGCCGCTATTAGGAACCCCTCGACGTCCTCAACGTATGGCGAAAAGGGTGAGTAGGAAAAAAATGTGACCAATCCTTCCCCTGCCGGAAAATTGAGGTAAGCGAAGCTTGTCTTGCGTGCACCTGACCTTCGTCACGGTTAAGTAACACACAGGCAATGGTGCCGGATTGCTTCGGCCTCCCGTTCCCTCAGATCGGGATCTTCTTTTCGCTGGTTTCGGATTGCCTGGGCTCGGGCGGCTCTAACGGCTGGGTCGGCGCACCAACGTCGAACCCTTTCACGGGCGAATTCTCGTTGCAGCACGTCGAAGGCTGCCTGTTCCTCGGGGGAACGCACAACGCGTGGTCATCCCACCAGTTTTCCGTGACTGAACTACATATATGGTAATTATGAAGGAGGAAAGAGATGTTTCGATTCTACAGCCCATCAGGGAGCACGGCGCAGCGTCGTAGGGTGGAGGGGGAGTAGGAGGTAAAGAGTAGAGAGGTGGTTCAGGGGGCCTTCCGCACGTGGGTAGGCAGCAGAGGTGGCAGGGACCGGCAAGGGAAGGTGCGCTCAGTGGTATGCTGCTATCCCACTCGCCTCCACTGAACTGAACGGAAACGAAAACGGCGCAGCGCGCGCGACATCCTTTCCTACCCTTTCCCTCCTCGGCGGAAGCGAAACGACTATGATTGGTTGAGCGCGTGGCGTGAGGGCGCGCCTGTGCAGCTGGAATTAAAGCAGGAATCAGCTGGAATTTCAGTTGGAACCCTTGCTAGTGACTCACGCACCGGCGCCGGCGCAGCTGTAAGCTCATCAAACCGCCCTTCCCTGCGGCTGCTCTGCTATGCGAGCAACAGGGCTTTTTTTTTGCGTGACACGCTAACGCCACCGAAACATGTGAGACTATGCAAGCTTCGCTTGAGAGGCTTCCCTTGAAGCTTCCCTTGAAGCCTTATCCATCAGGCTGGGATGCTTACAGTCGGCGCAGTTTACCGTCCTCCGAATGATTGCTTACTCTCTATTCTTGATAAACTTGAGGGGATGTTAACGTGCTAACAGAAAATATGAAACAGTTGGTTGTTATTGTTGCCGATATGAACACTGATACCAGTAGTTTCAGCCCATGACGGCTATATGTACTTAGCAAAGTCATATCACTTTCGCAATCTCATCACAGTGCCCGCACGAATAATGACCACCTCTTCTACTTCGATCGATCATGCGTCAACAAATTCTGAGGAGAATATTGTTACCGGTGTTTATGATAAGCCCACTACAGATCACTTGCCAATTCTTGTCTCTCTCGACAATATACAGAATACAAAAAGGTGAGGGGCCGAGGCCTGTAACAAAAATAGACTACGTGGTTTGAAAAATATTATTCTCAGAGCTAATTTAGGTGATATATACAATGACAACTTTAATGCACAATTTTCAAGTTTGATTTCGGTTTTTAAACATGTAATTGAAAGAAGCAGTAGAAAAGTTTCGCTTCATTCTCGTGACACGCCACTATGTCCCTGGATGAATAAATGAACTCTGGAAGTCACAAAGAGCAAGCATTACTGGTATGATAAATGGAAACGTCGTGAAGATAGTGAATTTTATTTACGTCAGTTCAAATCAATGCTTGACATATATGTTGCAATGATGAGAGCGAGTGAAAAGGATTACTATGCGCGCGAAATAGAACAGGCGAACGGTAATATGAAAAAAAAAAAAAAACTTGGCAAATTGTGAATGAAGTCGCTGGCAATTCTCGCGTGCCAAGGTTACCTCCTGATGTCATTCATAGCAACACGGTTGAAATATTTAACGCCTATTTTTTTCCATTGGCCCAAGCTTAGCAGAAACATTTATGGCGCCTACTAATCAATTACGAGCAGTAAAACAGCGCTAAACAACCGGACGAGGAGAGGGACACAGACAACAGCGCTGACTAACAACCAAGTTTCTTTATTCTTTCACTCAGCATATATATACTGCGCCGCTATCTCAAAGCACAGAATCAACAGAATTCAGCATGCGCAGGGAAGAAAAATGCAATTAATGCGATAGGAAGGCAATCTTCTTCTGATATAGGGAATGCTTACACATGCTTCGCCGCTAACATGAATGTGGAAAGCTTCGGAAATAAGACGTGCGTGGTCATCGCGGTATTTTGACAGGTAGGTCACATCTTTAAAAGACGGCTTGCAGTCGCATTCATTGTGTTACGTTTCGCCTACAACGCGCGGTAATGCCGGCGCGGATGCAACGGACGCCGGGGCTTTGTTCAAAGCGGCGGACATTTTGGCCCGTCCGACGCCGCCGCAACGCCTACCCGCCAAGCGTGTCCAGGCGTGTTTCAGTGCCACGTGTCTTCGTGTGTGCGTGTGTGTGTGTGTGCCCTCGCTTGTCAAAGCGCGGCAGCCGGGGAGCGGAGTTCCCCGAATGAGGAGCCTGGAGGTCTCTCGGCTCAACCGTTCGCGCCGTCGTGTGGGCGGGTTGGCGATGCGTCACTGCACTCGGTTCAGCAGGTCTCTCGGCTCGACCGTGCGCGCCGTCGTGGGCTCATGCTCCGCCGTCCCGTGACCTTCATCCCGTGACCTTCATCCCGTGACCTTCCCTTTTGGACCGCGACGCCGAGAGTATAAGAGCAGCTGCCCCCGGACGCCAGGAGAGAGGCTCCGATTTGTACTGTTGAGTTACGTGCTCTCCCGTCTCTCCACTCCGGTCGACCTGACCGGCCGCTCTTTTGCTATGTTAGAATAAACAAGTTGTTCTGTTACCAGTCTTCTCATGCTTTGCCGGGACCTTCGGATGCTTCCAGTGCCCCAGGCCGCCAGGCCAACGCTACCCTTGGGGCTTGCGACCCATTGGCAATAACGGGCGTCGGCACCGAGACCCCATCAACTCGTGCCAGCGGTGCGATTACAACAATTGCAATGCAGTGATAACTGACTATCTCTAGCTCGCTTTTGAACTGTGTTTGAGTGTTCGCGCATGCGTTCATTGATGCACCGCCCCGTTTGACCGATATAAAAACGCTTGCATGAAAGGGGAATCTTATAAACCCCACAGTCACAACAGTCACCAACAAACCTCTGTCTGTGCTGCTTTTTACAACTTTTTTTGTTGTTCTCGGTCACCCAATCGACTTGATGGCACAGCCTACTTAAGTCATTTCTGGCAGTGAACAGCAACCTAACGCCTGCCCTGCTGAAAACCAACGATGCCGCCCACACCGCCACTCGAGGACTCGCCAACCGAGCCCCAGATGGCTCACGCTAGAATGAGAGAGGGATCGCATGGTCAGTAATAGGAAGTAACTCAGCATTACAGGTCAGCCAGTGCAGTGTACCCGCCAGCACACAAATCGCTTAACTAGCGACAAGAAGTAGCTTGGAGGCGACTTCAGACGAACACCTACCCCAACCCCGTAGCCTATCACTACTACTACCCAGACCAATACCCTAACACATGCAACCATCGTAAGGAAAAAGCGGATCTGTTCCACATTATGTGGCCGTGCCCAGCGGAAAATCACGAAATAAGTAATACTGAGCAGTGGGAGGCCGTGTTGCTCAGCTCCGACTCTGCCTTGATAATACATTAATTTGTTATTAAGGTATTAAGGTATTTGGTACGAATGCCAGGTGGGTTATGCAGCTTAAGTAATATACTGAGTGCCGCTGTGGAGATGCGGCCTTTCTGGAAATTTCACCATGCTGCTTCTAAGTCTGTGAAAATTGCAATTCGCCCCTGACAGGTTGTTGTGGTTAGCGCAATCGCTGCCTCCCTTGCCGTGTCGGTGTAGCTCAGAATTATAGTTGCTGCACTGAGCTCTTGTCCTCTGTTGAGAGACAGTTACTGTGCGACGCTCTACCCAACCTTTCAGCCTCTTTAAATCAATAATCTCTCTAAGCTCTTTTCTTATTCTGTCCGTGACGCTCACCGCGTGCTCCGTCTTGCTCGCGCATTGAGCGGCATCGACGTGTCTTATTGCGGCATCTTTCTCGTGCGATTTCTTGGAAGCTCCGATTCTTGCCTCTCGTCTGCCCATGTGGTACACCCGGTGCACGTTGCGAAATATATTAGCAACTGTAATAGACTCTCCGAGTTGGACAGGTATGCGTCTGTGTTCATTGCACCTCTCGAGCCCTTCTCTGTATCCAAGCCGACGCGGGGTGGCTCTGCCAGGTTCCCTTAGTTTGAGTCGCTCGATCTGATTGACTCTGTGAGCTTCCAGTAACTCTTCTCAGGGGTTGTGAACACCCTGTTCGAGCAGCTTCTCTGTTGAGGATCTTGCGGGGAGCCCCAGCGCAAGTGTATCCGCTTAGCGGATGAGAACACTCAACTTCATTTCCGCGTTCTTCGGTACCAAACACATTGTGCGTATTTTATGTCTACCACACGCAGCTCTTCACCCCGCCGCTGGAGCCGCTCTCACAAGCAGTCCAAGGAAAAATAAACGATTTTTCTGCGATATATTCGTTGAAGCTTCCTGAATATGTCATACATACTTTTAATGCTTGATTAAGCGTGCGTTTGTTGAGGTCTATCCAGAACACCCGAATGCGAACCTTAAATGCCCCAATGCCTCGTGTCATGGAACGCGCCACCGTGCAGGACTTCCCTCAAGCTACCAACGAGCACACCACAAAGCTATCAGAATTTTGGGCCCAACGCGCACGAATCTCGATTCACAGAGGCGCAGCGTAGAGGGGCAGCGCGCGCTAACGCGCTGCGACACTGCCTCCCTGAAACGGGCCTACCCTTCGGCGCTCCGCACTGGCCCTATCCTCCTCCGCGTCCCCCATCGCATCACCTGTTTTCTCCCATCTGGTGGCGCGCGCGCGCGCGCGTTCTTTTTTTTTTCGGCTCTCGCCAGCCGTCGCGCGCGCGCGCTTTTGAGATAGGACAGCGCCGATGTGCCCGCGCAGAGCCACCCTCACGGCTCCCCCCCCCCCCCCCCCCCTTCCAAAAAAAAAAAAAGAGGAGCGGGAAGATCCCTTCTCCAGCGTCGGTGATGGTGGCGGCGGTGGCGACGGCAACGTCACCTCCGCGAGCGGCGCTGCGCTGCGTGACGTCGCGTACGGTGCCCGTGACGTCACGAAAGCGCGCGCGCGCACACACACACCGGCCCCGACGTCGTCGACGCGCGAGCCCGGCGGGCTTTAGTTGATGTCGAGAGCGTCGCCCGGCGCGCGCGCGCGTATCTCTCCTCGCCCGTGGAGTTTTTTCCTTCGAGTGGTGAAGAGCTCGCTTGCTCGCCCGCCCGCTCATCTCGGCCTGCGACAAGGATTACCGCGAGCCCCTCGTGCGACCACGCCTCGGCTGCTGCTGCGGCGCACGGGACTACGCAGAAGACGCTCGGGATGGTGATGATGATGATGACGACGCCGCCGGCGATTCGTGCGTTCGTTCTGCTCTTGCTGGTGTTCTTGTCCGGTGCGGTCGGAGTGGCGGTCGCTGCGAGACGTCGCGGCGGCGGCGGCAAGCCGCCCATCGTAGAAGAGGCCACGCGGAGGAAGCTCAACAGACAGACACGTGAGTGTTGAATGGCCGGCCCCCAGAACGGGAGGCGGCACTCGCTTTCTTATTTGACTGCGCCGCGGCCGCTCTGGTTCTGTCGGTGTTCCCACGTGCGCGCGAACGTCGTTCTTATTTGAAAGACACGCGCACCTGCTCGTTTCTCTGCGCGTGCGGCCATAATTTCGTGTGGCTTGAAGGCAAAAAAAAATCTCTCGTTTATTACTTCTTTTCTATGCCCCTGCAAGGTTGAAACGGTGCTTTTGCAGGTTGTCACCTGTGACACCGGGTTTCCATTACTCGAAGCAGAAGACGTGATTAGCTGCAATGGGTAGCGTTGTCACCTGTCACACTGGGTTTCCGTTACTCGAAGCAGACGACGCGATTAGCTGCGCGATATACCTGCGAAGAAAAAAATTGCGCGTTTGTTTACGTTTTGCTCGCTCGTTCTAGGGCGCTAATGTGACCGATCCCACGATGAGCCAGTCACACGACAACTTGCCAATATTACGGAAGGAGTTTGAGCAAGTCGTCGTTCGTATGCGCAACGCCGTGAGCAATTCTGTTGCACGCGTAAAAATTTTGCTGACATCACCAAGCGTCGTTCTCTTCTTTCGTCCTCCCGTAAACGGAGCATGTTTCGACTCCTGAAAGTTCCCATAACTAAGTGACGAATCCGAGGAGAGCAACAGTGGATCCGCGTAAGAAAAAAAAAAAAAAACAAAGAACAATGAAACTTGCGCGTGGAAATTTTCGCGTTTGCACGTCGATCTCTCGCGAACAACGATATTCGTCGCGTTTGTCAATTTCTGTCACCTTTTCGCTTTCTGGCAAGCAGGAACGAACTGCTTCATTCACTCTCTGACACCTTTTATGGGGCCAGGTGCACGGCACGCAGTAACTCGTACTACGACCGGATTTCTTTGGTTTCGAAGAGAACCGAGCTCCCCTGGTTATTAAACGAACAGTCAACATCAAGTCCGTTTATAATCGTAAGGTATTCTTTTGACAGCACTGAATGCATTAATTTGGCGGGAGAGAGTTATTCTCTACGGGAGAAAACGCCTGCCTAAACTACATTTCTATCTTTGGAAATGTGTGCCGCGACCTCGCCAACGTTATGTCAGTGGGACGCGACGGACTTCAAGGTATCGTCTGTCTGGACCGTGTCGGCGAAAAAAAGAAAACATTTTTTCAGACTTAATATATACATTCAGCCTTTCATTCCTCTTGAAGTAAACGCATCCTTTCTTTACCGATAAACAGTAGACGAAGACACCAGTAGATGCTGTCAAGATACAGGACTGTCGTGGTGGGCTGGTCCGAGACCGTGGAGCCTCGTCTTTCGTCTTCTGTCTCTTGTCCATCTCAGCAGAAGCCTTCTCGCGTGATGTGCGTGGCCGCTTCGCTAGTGCAGGGACGGGGTTTCCTAATGCAGTTTTATTTAATGGAGCACGGACATGTCATTGCCGAGTTGTCATTTCCGTAGGCCTAGGAAGTACACTGCAAAGCGCCGGAGTGCGATATAAAAAATTTACTGTGATAGCTGCCTCTGCGAAACAGTTTTAAGCCTCTCTTCGATCTGGCTGCACTCCCAGCACTAGTTCCGTTGCGGAGCCCTGCGAGTGCAGCAGAGTTAAGTGCCAGTTGCGAAAGTTAAGGGCAGTGCTTGTGCTAGTGCTACGCGTTTATATCAAAAATGGATAGAAAAGTGCAAGCATCTTTCTCCGTTGGGCGCATTTCGCGCGTTTGAAGCATTGTGTCGTGTCGTCTGCTCTTTTGACGCGCCACAGCGTGCTTCGTGGTGTGTCTGCTGCTGTCGTCGCATCGCTCTACGAGCACTTTTTTGAGTTGGTATACTGCTCCTCGCGGTTCAACAAATATTCTTGCTTTCAAGCATGAATGTGCTCATAGGCTCCTGCGAGGACATTGCTTCTGTAAACTGGCATCACCTAGCGTCTACTTAGTGCAGGCCATCGGGAACCTTTTCAACAAAATTGTACGTAGCAAAAGAGAGGGTAGTTTGTTTCTTTATCGCAATAGTATAGCTATCGACATACAGTATACTACGTCGTCCGAATAGAATGGTGAGAGTGGATGCCGCTTTTTGTCAAAGAACGCGTTTCAAGACAAACTCGTGCAATTGAAATCAGTTTAAAGCACCACACGGATTTACTAAACCTGCACTCGCAATCCTTCACGCATATACAGCTTATGCATCACATGGTTATACCGGCTATAGGAATTAACCCAAAGCGGGAGATATTTTCGTCCGGGCACCATTATTCACCTATAGCGCTGCGCCATGTCGTACGCTACCGAGAGATTGCATTGTGCCTGCACTTCCAATGCAGCGTGAGCCGTGTTCTGGGAGCAGAACTTGCCTTGCGCCAAGCCAGATCGAAGAACGTGGTTCAGTTTCCGTGCGTCGCTCTGTAAGATCGAGGACAAAAGCGCTGCACTATTTTTAACTAGTGCAGAAAGTGCGCCCAAATCGAAGAGACCGTTAGTTTCGGTACCCAGTAGCTGGTTGCCTAGTGACGTCACGACGCACACCAGCCAACTCGCTCCGTCCTTGCGATCTGTCACGCGAGAGCGCAGCCTGTAGAGCAAACGAGCGCCGCGTGCTCATTGGTTTACAACGAGCAACGTCATCATACGTACAGCCTTGGGCTAGAGTCGACGTCGGCAGGTGCGTCATTGAGAGATCATCGTTAGCATCAAATTAAAATAACGCATATAAGCGGTTCCCAGCTTTCACACTTACTAATAAAGTGTCGTACTTTAACGTGCGAGGAAGCTGTGCAGGAGTTTCTATATCTTCGGAAAGAAGTGCCTGTAACATTTTAAGCAATTCGGGCGCCGAATACCTCCGCCCGTTTGAGACTTTCGTTTTAGCGCGTTCGTAGCGTCTTGGAGAATCGTGAAGACAGTATAGTTTAGAATTTTATATTATTCGATGCGCTCTGTCGAGCTTCCAAAATGTGCACTCCGCGCAAGAATGGTGTACAGGAGCGTCAGGTGTGCGAACGTTAACTACTTTGTGTGTAACACCATCCCAGCCACTCGAAAAACTACGCTCTTTGTAAAACATTGTGAGACACAATGAAAGCAGTTAACCCGCTACGTGACGGCTTACCCACATCGAGAGGTAGCTGCCAGCCGTCTAGCTTCCAATTTGTTTTAATAAAACACTTTACACGTATTCAAACTTACAGCACAAGTGCAGTCCGCCAGCGTTCGAAGAAGTGTGCTACACTTTCTACAGCGAGGCTATTTATATGGCTAGGGTACCGTTCATTTTTATCATGTGTCAACAAAATGTGCGCCGATCCTGGTAATAGTGCAGAAAGGATCCACGCGCATTGACACGTACCCCTTTGGACTTCTGGTAGTAGGCTCCGGGACCTGTAACGCGCCCTTGAACTACGCTTGCAACACCTGGGACCCAAAAGGTCCCTGGCACAAGGGTAAGAACAGATTTTATTCGAATGTTTGGAGTACAAAGGACAGGGAACAAAGTTTGAGAGTTTACGGGAAAAGAAGGTTGACGAACGAAAATATCTATATAAATTGTGAAGTCCACGCAACAAAGTCGAAGCGCAAACAGTGGGTCACTGACGGTGAGCGAGGCGATGTTGATAGATCTCCTGCGATGCGGAGGTTACGTCGCTGACGGCCAACTGCTTGTAGAGCTTGAGGTATCAAGCACTACGATCGGATTTTAGCCGATGGCATAAGGCCGACACACTTTGGCCACGTCTACGTTCGCACCGTCCTCTCATTGTCGGCGTTCCAAGCACTTTCCCATCTAGTTCCCTTTCCTTCCACTCTCCCGTGGTGGCGGTGCCGTCGATAGGTCACGCGTGTGCATAGTTTTCCTCGGGCTTCTCGGGGCTGTAGTTCCGTCGTCCACGCGAATGTATATAAAAAAAAAAAAAAAAGAAAGACATGTTGCCGTTCTCCATTTTGAAGTTCTCTTTTTGTCGTAATGGGGAGGCCGTGGTGTGGTCCGGACTCCCGAGGAGCAACGCGCTCACGTAGAGCCGCCGTCCCGCGCGCGTGCGCATTGGCGTTTTGTGCACGATCTTCACCGGGGGTGTTTGCCACCTGCCGGCGACGATTGCGTTCTCGTCTCTGTCCCCCGCCCTCGCTCTTCGTAGGCGCGTTGTTCCTCGGGAGTCCGGACTAAATAAACTCTAATATGATAGAATTAATATAAAAAAGTAACAGAGGTGATACGAGAATGTGTGTGCGTACCTACGTCACGATGACCACCGATCAAGACAGCGAATGCGTTCGTACCTTTGTTTTGAAAATTGAAAATTTTGTGTGTCTGTTAAAATTCTGTGTCACCTCTGTGTCGTGTGCTAAAACAGCTTCGCTGGTCAGTGATCCTCATGATCCTTTTTTTTAAAGTCTCATTGCTCTCACAAGCGCATTTCCCTTTAATGCTCTGCACTGGCGTGTGCAGTTGTGCACACAGCGCCTATGTAGAGCTGGAGGGGATAATATTACCCTTTAATGCCCCTTTAAAGAAGGCACCGGCTGATAAGCACCAGATAGAACTCGCCGGCGGTCGTTTATCTTGCCCCCGCTCCGACACACATATTTTTTTCTTTTCGCAACTCGCCGTCGGTGGCCTATGGGCGACCTCGATTGTGAACGCGCGCTCGCGAGTCGCTCGCTCGCGCTGTTTTCGTGACGCGGTCGCTGACTCTCGCCGTTTTGGCGAACACAGCACGCATCCCGCGCGCTCTCAACCAACGACGTCCTCTGGCATTGGCGGGAGTTTTGGCGCCGCCGCCGACGCCGCACGTGTTTTTTTCCCCCGTTCTTTTTTCTTTCTTCTCCGCTTTCCTCGCGGTTGCACGAGCGCGCGCTTTCGCGGCTGGCGTCACTCTGGCGCTGAGAAAGACGCGAGCCCTTCGCCGCCGTATCGCGTTGCGTCGCCGGCGGAGAGAGACCGACGACGTCCTCGCGTGCCTCGGGAGCGCCGAACGTGCGCCCGCTTGCCGCGCGCGTCTATAACGACGACGACGATCGCTTTACAGGAAACGTCGACGGCTGTAGTCGCGGACCGCGGTTTCGCCGGCGCCGCTTCTGACCGCTGCCAGTATTGCGACGACCGCAGTTCTGCGGACAAGATCGAGGCGCGCGGCCGAGGTGACGCCGTGTCGTCCTGGTGTTACGCGTTATTTCCTTCCTCTCCGTGCAGGCACATACCCGCCGCGGTGGCGTACGCGGTGGCGTACGCGGTGGCGGTGTCACGGCGGCCGCATTTCGATGGGGGCGAAATGCGAAAATAAACACCCGTGTACTTATATTTACGTGCACGTTAAAAAAAAAAAAAAAAACAGGCGGCCCAAATTTCCGGAGTCCCCCCACTACGGCACGGCGTGCCTCGTAATCGTATCGTGGCTTCGGCACGTAAAACCCGGAATTTATTCGTTTTCCATTCATCGTCGTAACGAAGGCACGTGCGCGAAGTGTTAGAAGGCCTCCAGAGACGCTCATGCAGTGTGCTTGGTTGGAGAGAGGAGAAAGCTACGTAGACGCAACGGTCACGCCTGTATCCGCACAACGGGCTTTGCCGAGTCCAGGGCAACGTCGTGTCTGGCTACCGCTGCTGGCACGAGCGTAGCTACGCGCACGCGTTTGCATTCCTGCCGACACAGGCTTGCGCAAACCGCAATGCTGTCGCGTACACTGCGGTGTCTCAACGGGACGCGTAGAAAAAGCAAAGCTGACTCCGTATAATGTTTTCACTGGGATTGACAAATGCAGGCGGGACGCGTTCCCGGCGCTTGACCTGCTGTGGCTCGCACTGCGAAGTCGCGCACGGTGAACAGCCTTTAGAGCTTCAAGCAATAATTACTATAGAGGTAACCCTGGCGCTGCGATCATTGAGCCACCATGGGAATGATTCGAAGCGCACACATTTGTCTTATCACCGCACTTGTGGGTTCAGGCGTTTTTTTGTGGCGTTGTTCATTACACTTTCTCTGTCTTCATTGTACTAACCCCATATCCAGAAATGTAACGTAAGTTGAAGCCCATGCTTGACTTCATTTAAATGACGCTTCGCGTTAACGTGCCCAAAGACGCTCACTGCGTTCCCTTCGGCCCCGTTCACGGTAGGCGTCATTTAGATCAAGTCAAGCGTGGGCTTCGAGTTGAGATCTGCATACGGCGCTTAATATTAAAGCGATCTATGCTTTTCTAAGCGCAGAATACTCTGCGAAAACGCCCAGTCACTAGCGATTCCAGCGGCCCAACCTCTCGGGGTGGCCAAATTGAAACGCGCCAAGCGTCTCAACCCGCTGGCTTGCCCGCAAGGAATTCGTAAGAGCGTTCTGTGCCGCTTGTCAATGCATGCGTCCGTGGCGTAATGGTTTCAATATCCGGCTTATGTGTTAGAGGCCCGGTTTTCGAATCCTGCCGTCGGGTAACTTTAACGATATTCATTTAGTCATTTATTGCGCAGCACTTTGTTGAAAATGATGAATTTACAAAGTCGGAAGAGACGTTTGAAGCCAGAAGGACGAAGTGTAGAAAAATCACACGTACTTCCCATAATTTCCACGCTGGCCTAACCGCTCTCATTGCAGTTCCCCTAGACACTAGCGCCACAGTTCCCTCTAGTAATTATTGTATGGAACTCCATGCGTCGGTTGGACGCCGCGGACCATGAACACTCGAAAAACCGACCTTGCCCACTCCCAAATTTCGATTTGGACAATCAATAGTAAAAAAAAAACGCTGACTTTCTATGGTCAAGTGAACATTGTGTGAAATGTTGTACATTACGCGTGCACAAGAAAGCGATGCGTGCTTTTTACTACAGTCAGTTAAGCGCACCGGCGTCTGTGACCGATCGTAGGTCTGACGGGAAGAGCCAAGTGTACTCAATGCTATGGTGCCTCGCTCCATCTCTTTCGTTCCTTCCTTTTCAACCGTTGACCCCCGTTCCCCTTATATTGGGTAGCAAACCGGACCCGCGTCTTGTTCACCTCCTTACCTCTCCCGCTCTCTTCCTCCTCCAAAATATTTCGGAAATTCTCTCCGTAGAGAGAGAGAGAGAGAGAGAGCTCTTTTATGAATCCTGGATAACTTCTTCTGCCTACGTACCTATTGTTCACAACGAAGGCGCCAAATAAAACAACGGACGAAGGAAGGAGACAGGAGACAACCACGCAGAAAACCATGCGCCTACGGGGTTGTCTCTTGTCTCCTTCCTTCGTCCGTTGTTTTATTTGGCGCCTTCGCTGTAATCATGTATAACCAACTCGCCCACCAGCACGAGCTGCACACCTAGTAGCATACCACTGCGGACGCATTATCGCGAAATATAATTTTGCGATTGCCGCCGAATTTCTGTAGATGGCCGAACGAGGCCTGTATAGATGTGCGCGGTAACAGTGCTTGCGCATCACTTTCGCGTCGCGTCGTTTCGATCCCGGGGGATCTGCACATGTTTACCGCGTCGGAACAGCTTGCTCCCATTCTCACACTGTGGACTCCTGGGGCAACGACCGGGCTCGTCAGCGGCGCAGGGACCGAACTGTAATGGCTTGCCTAGAGCACGCGTTCGTTGACGATGGCGAAACGTTTACGAGTGCCCGGTTGCACCGAAGCAGCCTCGCAGTTTAGCAGGCGTCACCGTCAACACAAACCCGAGCTTTATTCTTCCCCGCTCCCCCCCAGTCTTCATTTTGGAAATGGCTATCTGGAGATGGGACCAGCTCTCGCCTGCGGTTCTGTAAGAACATTCTGTTAAGCCCATCTGATCTTTTATATCGTTCAACATTTTTAACGCTGTTTCATTCATACTTTCGCTTCGTGCTACAGACTCTGGCGACATATGTTTCTTTTTTATTATTATTATGATATGACGTAAAGGAGGGACTGTCGCTTCGTTGTGAATTTTGCCTTGCTCGGACTAGTCGGGACGTTGTAAAGTAGAAAGCAAACTTTTGTCGGATATCGTGGTGGGGATAAAGCAAGAGATAGAAAGGGAGAAATGAGACAGAGAACAACATACTGAGGTCAGCGACCTAGGGTTCTTTAACGTGCATCTAAACCTGTGTGCGCGATCCGCCTTTTCCTTTCGTTCGTTTTATTGGGCCGATCGAAATGCGGCGGGAACAAACCAGCGACCTCGAGCTAAGCAACGGAACGCACTTAACCACTGGCCCACCACGGTGGGACAGTGTCCCAACGAAATACGCCGGTTGTGAATGCCGCGGCATTCTACAGGAGTAGGCGCAAGCCCGTCTACTCCGGAATAATTTTGACCGCCTGGGTGTCCTTATACAGTGCTCGCAATGATTGGCGTGGCTTTCTTTTTTTACACTCCTGACCCTTAACTTTGAGCGCGCGCGCGAAATACCTAAATGTAGACTGAACGCTTTCTTGCTTTTTCGAGAGGTTGTCCAGCTTTCCTTAGCATCAAATGTGAAATGCGTTTTATTACGAGAATAAAGGGAAGCAACAAATTATATCGTTTCTTTGTTTCTCTCTATCCACATATAGCGAGCGTTTTCCCACCACATCAATGAAATGTAGCTATGAGGTAATTACGTGTTAGTCGAAAACATGAACAGCATTCAAGTGTTATGTACTTACTGAGGGAAGAAGAACCACCGAAATAACACAAAAGAAAAGAAAAACGATAAAGACGGCCAAGTTTATCAGGCTGTGGCAACATTCATTTCAACGTGAAAGACAAGAATCCAGAGCAACCATACACCCCTATCGGCATATGCACAAAGCAGGCCACGCTGACGATTAGATGTTTACCCGATGAGATAGATGCACTGTTATGTTGTTTTTTCTTTTGTGTGTGATGATGTTTGTTGAAAAAAGGCAGGATATGTACATAAGCCTACGCTATCTGTACGGAAGGGCGTTACACAGGGTTATTGCGTTCTAAAAAAAATATCTGTAATCGCTTTCGCGCGTTCGAGAATGTGCACCTAATTCATTCATTCATCTATTCATTCGCCTTGTGCTACAGTCGGGGGTACGAGAATTTTTCTCCGCCTTCCAGCTTCCGCAGAACTCGACAAATTGTTTAAGCCGTGTCACGACCGGCCAGCGGGGGTAGTGACCTTCTAGCCTTTTTGTAGCTCGCCGCGACGAATCGCTTCGTGAAGCCAACAATATGACTCCTATGGAACAGCGCTACGGCGTCAGTAAGGCTAGCCAGGTTTGGCGGACCGAGCATTGTTAGTTGGTTCGCTGTCACCTTCACGGACTAATTGGAGCAAGAGAACTCCTGGAAAATGGTGTTTTACGGCGCTCCCGCCATGGATGGACTTCGGTAATCGTCACGGTCGTTCGACATGCACGGCAGCTAACTGCGGTGTCAGCTCTGGAATCGACGACGCGCCAGCTTGAGTGAAGTGTGACAACCCCTGTCTACGAGGAGCCCACTCCGTTCGGTGTGTTCAGTGAAACAAAAGCGCGGGAATGAGTTTGCGAACCCTCGCCCTCAAAGACGGGTCGGGTCCTTCGACGACTTTGAACGCTCCGAATCGACGAAGGTTGGATGGCAGGGAGGGCAGAGGAAGTTTTAAGCAGCCGTTTTCCGCTGCTGTGCGTGCTTCGCTTCCAGTCATGCTAGACTGATGAAATGTAACGTTGTCCACCCTTCACGTATATATTGTGAATTCCGTATTCCTCGTTCTCGATGAGAACACGCTTCCCCCTTCAACAACGTCCTTAGCGTGGACGAGTCGGACGACGGCATGGGCCAGCTTACCCCTTATTCCGTTCCGGACCCCAACCCTTACAGGCGCTGACCTTCATTTTGTGCCGTGTCTTTTTTGCGCCTTAAAAAATTTGTTAAGCAGGCACCAACAAGCCCCACAGAAAGTTCTCCGCAGAACTAATTATTTCACTCATTCCTTTTCATCTTTAGTTCATCGTAATACAACGATATTCTGCTACGGAGACCAAGCAGAGAAGCCGTTCCTCAACGGCTGCTGTATACCTGCAATCTGCCTACAAAGACGAAGCGTAGTGCGCATGCCGAGCGCGTTCAGGTCGCGTCGAAATCGCACTTCACGAGAGGCTCTACAATAGACGGACGGCTGGCGGCCGCGGTGCCTCATGCGTATGACGTTAGACGTCGCAACCGCTCACGCCACCCGGCCTTGGCCATAACGAATTCACAGCTACGCCGCGAGAAACGAGAGAGCCTTTTCTCTCAATGCCCGACGCGGTCGGCTGCGGCGACGGCGGGGCTTTTCGCGCGTAAACAAAAGCGCGCGTGCTTTACGCTTATCTTTCCCGCGCCTAGCGCCGCGCCACCCTTTTGTGACTCTTCGGTCTCCGTCTTCGCGCCAAACGTGCGCGTTTGTGTGTGCGTGTATGTACACCGCGCCAGAGGTTCGTCGCCGTATACCGCGACCCAAGGACGGGTGACATCATCCCCGAAGGCCCCCCCCCCCCCCCCCCCCTCTTAACGTTTACTATTTGCTCCCTTCGCAGCTGCCGCGCTGCGTATGTGTAATGCTCGGGCGCCAAACGGGCACAGCTTTGAAGTCTACGCACGGTGGTGGGACTGATAGCGTTCTCTCCTGGTGCCCGTTCCTTTACCACTGCTGTTTAGCGTGCGCGGTGTTAGCGCTGGCTTTGTTTGCGCCGGGTCATCCCTTTGTGGCCCGCGCGAGAGATAATAGACCTCTCGTTTAAAGCGAACTTTTGTTTGCCTATGTAAATCCGTGGGCAAGAAATGTATTGGGGCCACAGTCTCGCCGAAGAAAAGAAAAAGAAAGAACTGAATTTATTCGTAGTGCAGATGCACAGGCAGGGACAAAGTAATACGGGACCTACGAGTGCTGCCGCACTGTATTCTTGCGCCCTTTAACGAAGCCTGCGCCTATTGCCGAGACCTGGCATTGCGCATGCGCGTCATTTCATGCCCGTGTGCCTGCCCATACGCCCCCCTTTTGCAAAGCAGCCTACTGTAGGAATCGCGATTACTGCGCAAGTTTACGGTAGGAAAGTGCTGTTAGTTTCGCTCGGTGGTATGTGCAGTGTATTGTCAACGTCGCAACGGCCAATGGTGGCGTTTCCTACTGCGGGCTGGCATAAAATGTGGGCGTGTGGGCAGGCACGCGAGCATGAAACGACGCGCATGCGCAGTGCCAGGTCTCGGCAGATGGCGTTCGGTTCGTTAAACGGCGCAAGAATGCAGTTTAGCACGGCGCGCTCGCAGATCCCGTATTATTCTGTCCGTGCCTGTACAAAATGAAATTGACGAGCGGTCTCGAAAGTTCGCAGTGCCAAGCTCAGACTGTAGTCATCACCCGCCACGGTTCCTTAGTGGCTATGGTGTTGGGCTGCTCAGCGCGAGGTGGCGGGATCGAATCCCGGCCACGGCGGCCGCGTTCCGATGAATGTGAAATTAACGCCCGTGCACTTACGTTTAAGTGCACGTCAAAGGCCCCCAGGTGGTCCAAATTTCTGGAGTCCCCCAATACGGCGTGCCTCATAATCAGATGGCGGTTTTGGCACGTAAAACCCCATAATTTTAAGAGAGTAGTCCTCAGTTTCGAGTGTGATTCATAGCAGTGTAGAAGAAAATCGGCTTTAACGTGGCACTACGAGGCCGTGCAATTTTACATACCACAGAGTACTCCTCCCTGGTGTAGTGTGGCTGGGGGGCTGAGCTGGTCAGTATAAATATTTCTCCCTTGAATGGCTGAGCGCGAGCTGTCGCCTAGTAAAAAGAAAAATAATGCATTTCCGACGGTGGAATTAGAATTCGGGTCACCCAGCGATTTGGTTAGTGCATGAAAGCGGCCAAAAGTGTGCACGTAGCGGCCACAACAACCATAGCCACGCCTAGCTGCAAGCATTTCACAAACACTTCAGAGGACAATTAATAGCGTTAACATTTCTCTTGTCTGGGCCACAGACGCATTTTGCGCCCATTCGTGGTGTTTATTACAGTATCATTTTCACTGAAAGTACGGACAGCGCATTCAAGGGTGCCCCGTTTGTGCTCGAGACTAATTCTGCCCGACATTCTGAGCGTCACATATTATGCACATCTAGCGATTGCTTTGCGGCGTTACCATGTTCGTCGCTCGGTAATTCAGGTGCTCTTGTGCGCGCGTCAATATAGGCCACATACGCTTGCCGTGGAATCGGAGAACGACAGCCTTACCAGTCCTTCACTCCTGCACCACGGCGCTGTTGAGACACCTTGGCGCGTGCGTTCGATTCGCACAACATATTGCTTTCCTCCGCGGCGCAGATGACATATGCCTAAGGAAGAAGTGTGTGCATGATGAACGAAGCCACCCTACACGAGCCTCCTTATAAGGAACAGCCAGCTTTATGAATTGGTTTTGTGCCTAGGCGTTGAGGCCACATGTAAGTGTATTTTCGTATTGTTAATTTTTTTCTTGTATTCTTTTATCCGTGCACCCGCAGAGTCTCGTCAAATTTCAGCGTTCGGTGGAAAGCGTATTCCTTATGCTTACACGGTAAAATTGAGTTGTAACGCAGTTCAAGGAGGTAGCCAGAATTACTTCGTCATATCCATTATTTCGTTTACGCCGTTTCGGTATAACGAAGTCTGACGGTGTATGTCAAGTTGTCTCTCGCGTTTGCGTGCCGCAGGCGACCACGCCGAGAGCCGTAATCGAGTCGCGAAGGCAGCTGCCCCGAGAGATAGGGGCTGTGCTGCGTGAAATCACAAACATGGCACCGAACGGAATATACGTAGGCCGCGAATGGCAGATTCGGAGAGTCGCCTATGCGAAGCATGTGTTAAAGGTGCGATGGGCATGACAGTCGGTGGGTTGTCCTCCCGACTACGCTGGTGGAAGCGCCAGCGGCGATAATGACCTCGCGGACGACTTCTCCGTCCAGGTTTTATCGCTTTTGTCCACTGCGCTAATGACACCCCGCTATAGGCCTTGCTTTCTTTCTTTTTTATTCTTTTTTTTTTATCTCACGGTCTGCGGCATGAGCGACGCGCTTTGTGAAAGGAAGCTCGTTTGTCTCTCTCTCGTGTATCGTATCTTCGTACGCTGTGTATGTTTTGCTTTATCGCTTTTTTTTTGTTTCTTTTTTTTCGTAGTCCCACAACAATGACTACCCTATAGGACGGGTCACCCGAAAATAACAGTACCATCAGTAACTTCATCTGCAAGTCATACAAAGTCTGTCTGGCGAGCACTCGTTAAATATATATATATATATATATATATATATATATATATATATATATATCAATGGGTGCATCCTCAAGAACATACAGGCCCGTGACGCCACACTGACGTACTGCCGCTAATGTTTCAGCGCGAAATTCAAAGAAAGAATGCAGATAAAACGCACGCACTGTAATCTGTGTGAAGTAGACTTCTCGTGAAATTAGCGAAAACAGAGTTTTGAAAGGATACCGCATCAGCTTAAGCTTACCTATAGTTGGGCACCATTTTAGAAGAAAAAAGAAAAGGGGGGGGGGGGGGGCGTTTACTCCTCCACGGCGGATGCACGCGAGTCTCCGCCAATGGGCGCGCACTCTAGACTGACGTCACGAGCCGGGCGGTAGGTGACCCCGCCGATGGAGAAGATGGCCCGCCCGTGCTTCGATTCGAACTGGGCCGAGTCGCGCCAGTCGTGTGCGTCTGCCCCTCGTCAGCACTGCTCTTCTCTTACATGATAATTATCGTCGGAAGGTTATGAGCAATCACAAAGTGGACGATGAACACGATGAAACAGATGAACGAGCATTCAAGTACTAAGTCTCAATACTGTGAGAAGCCAACAAACATTGACACCAAGGACAACATAGGCGAAATTGCATGTGCTTAATAAATGAAATAAAGTAACGATAAATTAATGGAAATTAAAGTGGATGAAAAAACAACTTGCCGCAGGTGGGAACCGAACCCACAACCTTCGCATGTCGCGTGCGATGCTCTACCAATTGAGCTACCGCGGCGGCGTTTCCCCGTCCACTTTCTTGGGTATTTATGTGTACTAGTAGAACCCTGGGAGTGTTAGCCAGCGCCACCACTCACAAACCTTGGCGGCGGACGTGGAACGTCTTTTTTGCCGCAGGTGTCACGAGAACGTGATCTTTTCGGGTGAAGGCAACTGGTCAATAAACCCACATATGCTACCTGAAGGCATAAATGTTGCCGGATTCGAGACCCTCGTTATGTAATAAACGAGAAGAAAGGGGGTTAACCGAGGGACCCGATACTGCAATATAAATGAATGTTCGCGCAGCAGAAGGAGCTCACACAGCATAAGTACTCACAAAACCGAAGTGTTCGCACGCCAATTCACGAGTTCGCGCAGCACAAATGTTCGCAAAACCAAGATGTTCACACAGAAGATGTTGGGCACTTGTGAATTAGGTCCCGCTTTAATGCCGCACTTTAATTACAGCAAATGCAAATGCCACGCGAACACGAAGACACAATTAAAATGCAATTAAGGGCGCCTGTTAATAATAACAATGCGACCAATAACTGTTGTATGACTTAGTGTTTTTGTGAGAGTTGGGATTCCTCCAAAAACTGTACTAAGGCGCGCACAGCGATCTCTCGAAGTTTTTTTGTTGGCCATGGACCTAACATTTTTCCTAAGGATAGTTGCCGTCTATCCAAGCCATGTTGTTTTTTCGAAGGGTTCTTGAGGGGAGCATCGTGATTTTTGCCGTGTAGAAGGTGTTCTATGTCTTCTTCAGCCTCTTCACATGAGCATGTAGCACTGCTAGTTTTTCTTATCCTATACAGGAAGCTTTTAGTATAGGCAGTGCCCAGTCGAAGCGTATGAACTGTTGTTTCAACGGACCGACCAATTTCAAGCGGAATATTCAATTATATTCAAGGATCTATACTATAATGATTCCGTGCGCGTCTCGACGCCTGCTTCGAACCTATAGAGTCGCAATGAGGTTTTTTCTTATACCATGCATAGGAAAGATACCACATCCATGGTGCGGTCGTTAAGTAACCCTTAGCGCAGACGGAATGACGCCTCAAACAGACAGGGATATCTTGTGTTTCTTATCCATTTTCTGTTTTTTCAGTACTTTGCACATGCACGTTGGTACGATCATCGCAATCGCGGTATATTACTGTTATTTCATTCTTCATTTCGTGAGTTTTTACTTGCGTTTGTTCAGCAATACATGATCACGCGTGATTGATAGTTTGTTGCGCTTTGTACCACGGTTCTCTGATATATTCTGTTTTGTTTTTCGGTTCTTTGTGTAACACAAGTGCACCAATATTAGGTCATAGAGCTGTTCTTGGGCACTTTCAGAAAATAAACAAATGAAATGAAATTTTCGATGGAGTGTCGCATTATGAATGCAATAATTGTCCATGATTACGCGCACGCAAGCGGACGCTAATTGGCTTGCTGTAGTTCAGAAAATTAAAAGTACTTGAAAATTAGAAAGGTAAAGCGTAACAAGTAACATAGCGAGAACGTATAAGGCAACAAGCATGACGATTCGAGGAATGAATGTGCTAATCATCGTTCCCATGGTGGCGGGATGATCCCAACGCCAGAGACGCCTCTGCTAACTTGTTTTGCAGGAAAATTTATGGGTAGGTTCATCGTGGTGTCTGAGGCGTAAGGCAGAAGACGAACGGGACAAGACGGAGAGCAGCGCAATTCCTAAAGTTCTGAATATATTTAGTAAATATTTGGAGGACGCTCAAGCTTCTTCTTTAAGAGTCGAGTGCCATAGCATTCACAGATCCCTGACCGCTTCTCACGCTTGTCGGCAACTGCAGCTTACGTTACCGCAATGTTTACCGGGAAACGCTGGCGCCGAATGCTATGTACGAAGGCGAGCTTTCCCTTCGAAACGCGGCCTCTTGCGTGGGCCCATTCCGGAGGAAGGGCCCACAACCGTGCTAAAAAAATGACATCGTTTTTAGGTTTCTGTTATTGTTTCGCACTTTTCATATTTCAGTCCGAGAAGGTTTAACATAAAAGGAATGCGCTGTCGATGCTTTGTTTCATGACTCTTGTTTGTGGGTTGTCATTCTCAAAATTCGAAGAAATAACTTTGCCAATAATGTAAGACAAGGTATGAGCAACTTTAGTGATAAAATGGTGCGGCACTATAACCTGCATATATGGCATGTCATATAGCAAAGCGTGGCATACACGTATGTCCAAATATATGCGGGCACGTTCGCTCACGGGGACGCCGGATGCCGACGCGGGATTTTCTGCGAGACTGGGCCTTCAACGCTGTCGCGTTATAAAAAGGAATATGAACACAGTCGAAGAAAGGAGCGGTCAATAATAACGCTAATCTCGTGTCTTCTCAAAGGTCTATCTCCTTAGCGAACAGTACCGCTGACCAGCAGCTGACACAGTTATCCGTGCTCTTGAGTATGTGGTATGCTTCCATAATTTCTCGCGTAACCTTACTCTTGTGCCGGAACGAGATACCGCTAATTGTTCTACAGGTATCATTCCTCTTATGTTAATATTGTGTTCTGCTCAGAGCCAGAGACACCATCATGAATCTATACAAACGAGTCCGAATTTCAGTTCTTCTGCGTTAGCTTCCGCTGGTGTCGTCTACTCAACGTCGTAAGCAGGCTCGAGAGCACGGTCGTCGCGTGGATTCACGCGAATCCCACAATATACTAAAATCGATTTGCAACAAGCGTGCGCGAGGTTCTGCGCTGAAATACCCTTTGCGATTACTCGGCGTCTCAGCTCTCGACTCGTTCGCTGCTTATCCCGACAGCAACGGCACCCCGTTGTTGCAAAACGCATCTGCAGGCGAACGACTTCGCCAATGCCCTAAGCCCAGGATCGATGTTCGAGCGTGTTACCAAGAAAGGCAGCCTTAACCGTTTGAGAGGCGTTTGGCTCTAGGCTCTTCTTCACCCCTGTTCCTGGCGATCGAGAAAGTTTCGACACTTTAAGAAAGCTTTTCGAGCGAGTTTTGTTTCCGAGCCTCCCATTCGTGAAGAGAAGAACAATTGCGCCACCAAAAAAAAAAAAAAAAAAAAATGCCCCCGCGCTTCGTCTGACGCAAGACGAACAAAGAGGCGAGCATCGTAGTCGTGTGCACCTTGAGGTCGTTTCTCTGCACAACACCTGCTCACACTCTAAACCACGAAATAAAGAAAGAAACAAACAATACCAACAAGAACAAAAGAAGAATTTTGGTTTAAGCGAACGGATTCTTTCTCCAGCGTGCTCGTGAGCATTGTGCAATGTTTGCCGTGCATACTGCTTTTCCGCGATATTAGACGCTCGCTGTCGGGCGTTTCGTTTTGTTTATTACGTCCGCACGTTCTCGAAATTCTCCGAACGGGACGCACTATGGGGCTCGGGCTTCAGACGCTCGTGTGTCGAGAGTTCTCGCTGTTATTGCGTATTCGCGGCGGCGTTCCTCCGCGCCGTTGCGCTTAAGCCCGGCTTGTTATCGCCACACGTCACAAACGCTGCGCACTCTGCCAGCCGATTCTAGCGCTATCACCGTCGACAGGCCTGTGGCGGTATTGCGGTGCACGTCGTTTCGGTGATTCAATTTGTTTTTCCAAGACGGAGTGCAGCTGCGAAATTATAGAGTGGCCGTCGAGGCTACCTTCTTTTTTCATCGCTTATTTAATGGTTCAAGCTTTTATGCACTTTGATGTGCTTGCGTCGCATACACCGTGTCAGCAATCGCGAAGTTCGCGAACGGTGTATCGAAGGTACAGTAGATTAACGTACACTCAATTCTCATCACGATCATGCGAACACGCTTGATGCAAGTTTTCTTTTCTTCTTTTTTTGACTCGTGGTTCGGCGTATACTGTTAGGTTTGTCGTTCTCCGAAATTTGACGTTAAAAAAGAAAGCAAGAACAAATTAACTGGTCTAAATACGTTCTGATCACTCGGGTTCTGGTGTACGTGCAACTAAACGTAGAAAAAGTACATAAAATAAACTGAAAGAAAAAATAAAATAAAGGACGCGCTGGCTTTTGAGAACAGCGATGAGAACAGAGAACAGCTATTACCACCAACGAGGTATGCTTTGCAACTAATTGACTAAATAATTAATACTCTAGACCTTCTGTTCATTGTCACTACAAGTAGACAGCGTAGAGGAGCATATGTGAACGCTGTATTCACGATAATACACAACTCTACGTTCGCACAAAGTTAGTCTGATGATAAGGGACGTTGAGTAATCAAGCTGTCACATGGACGTGAAGCACCAACGAAAACTAGTTAATCCATTGCGATTTGCGATGGTAGCTAAGAAATTATTCCATGTCGCCATAATGTCAGCGAAGAAATTGTAGCGAAACGTTTCTGTTCATAACAGCATTTTGTCCTGGCCTTCGTACTAGCAAAGTGAGCACTGCGTGGTAGCTGCAGTTTCGCAAGTCGTCACAATGCAACGGTAAGTATTGTGCTCGCGATTTCAGTAGCAGAACCACAGGCTAGCAGCAGAATTAACGTTATGGCATTGCGAAAACTCGCCGTTACGTCTTATTGGAGGCGGTAAGCCTTTAGCGTGAGTAGCCGACACAACTCTTGTGAGACGTGCCTATTACCCACGCACGTGGGCATCAAAGTAGGACGAGGTACGCATATTAATCAATACAAATGTTGATTAAATGATTTCTGTGCAAATGTTCAACGTCTGGCGCGCTCGTAAAAGGAAACTATATAACCATCCCTGTCTCCCTGAGAAACTAGTGTTCTGCAACGAGCCACACAGGTGACGTATCTCTATTTCGTTCTTCACTTCTAAAAGAAACAAAACAAAAGAATAGAAACAGAAAAAGAAGCAAGATTCCCACATTCGGTCAAGCACTGGAAAATTATAAAAAAACATAGACATTCCTGATAGACTTCTAACGTCGTTGCTGCAAATACGTAATTTTTCCGACTACCTGTCTCTTTCTTCTTTTCGTACATCTGCCTCTAGATGTTCAACTAGGTTCATTCTTGCGTCTAAATAAACAGCTTCTCAACGACAGCCACACGCACTCGAACTTTTGAGCCTATACTACGTTCGCCTGTTCGTCGTGAACAATGGTCATGCAGTGCGTCCCTTTACAGTATCTCAAAGTCGTGCAATACAAATAAAAGCTATCAAAAGCTACCCTTAAATGCTCGACAACGCTAGTGGTTGTCGAACTTCAGTGCCTGTTTTGTCCGCGTGAAACCGTCTGCAACCTCTGTCTGTCATTTTCCTATGCTTCCTCAACAACTTTCATGCATGCCATCCCCCCAAACTTTCTGAAAGTCACGCAATGCAGACAAAAGCTGTCAAAAACGACACCTATAGGGCACACCAATGCGAGCGCAGCCAGGACTCTTGGGAATGTCCCGTCTGCTCGAATCCGTCTGCAATCTCCGTCTTTCGTCTGCAATATCCGTCTGTCGTCTTCCTTCTTTCTCTATCGTCTGCTTATGCGTTCTCAACAACGTTCATACGTATACCCGTTACCCTCTTCAGTGTTTCTCAAAGTTACACCAATGAAAAAAGCTAGCAAAAGCGGCCGCTGAAAGCGACACAACGCGACAGTCAGCCGAGCTTTCTCGCGACTGTCCCGCGCGACCGCGCGCGAATCCGTGAATGAACGAAAGCGCGTGTTGTCAGGTAGCGACACGAACTGCCTACCTGCGTTGTCGCCGCTCGGAGGACGCGTTCCGCACGGTTTGCACTTGTTCGCGGCATGCGCGCGCTCCGTGGTCTAACAGTATATACGCATTGCGCAACCCGGCTTTCGAGGGAAGCAGCAATGCTCGTGCGTTATGTCACGCAAGTCGCTATGCCTCGCCGCGTAGGACGACGGCACCTTCTCGACAAGCGTAACTCCCGCCCTCCCTCTACCCCTCCCCTCCCCTTCCGCGCGCGCGTGCACACACACCCATAGTCACACGCGCACACACACACGCACACCCTCCCTGACTTTCGCTTCACGTCAGGCTTTTACTTCGACTTTTCCGCGATGCGGTCTTTTCCATTTCCTCGTCTGTCACTTCTTCGACGAACCGCACAGGCATTATTTGTTTCTTTTTTGTTTTTGTTTCTTTTCTATTCTACCTTCGCACGGCGAGACGGCGCAGACACTCGGCCGCAAAACTGCCGACTCGGGGCTTCCTTCTCATACAGGTCGTGCTGCTTGCTATATATACTATACCATAGAATACAGCCGCCGCTTCAGCGACCTGCCCGCCTGCCGGCCCGCCCGAGGGAAGCGTTGTCTCCGTTGTTTTTCCTGATCACAAATCATCTCTCCGTGCGAGCAACGTGTCAGGAGCTCCTGTCGGGCGTCGTTCGGCTTTTTTTTTTTCTTTCCCTTATCCTACAATATATTCTCTCCGTTCCATTTATTCAATATTTTTTTGTATGAGCTGAAGAAACTGAGGGAAAGAAGGAGGGGCGGGGGTGGGTATAACCACCAAAATAGGTGAAATTAACGACACAGTGTACTCCTGCAAACGCTGACACTGACATTCATGAATTCTCTGATGAGAATACGTTGAACGCGGCAGAAAATCAACAGTATATATATATACACTTATAACGTAAACGAGGCTATTTTTTTTTTCGTTGCCTCGTACTGCTACACTTTGGTTGCTGCGGATGGATTGAAGGGGATAGTACGTTGGCAACTCCATTTCTCTACGTCGCGTAACTGCAGCAAAAACGGAAGAAACAGCAATAACAACAATAATAAAGTACTGACTAGATAACTTAGTTTGCCGTGACGTCAAGGAAATGAAAGGCAGAAAAAGTAAATATCCAACGATGTGGTAGGAAAGAAGCCGCAAACTCCCGCGTACGCCAACGCTGACACTCAATAAATTATCTGACGATCCTACAAGAAAGCTGTAGAAACGCAATAGAAGGTCAACACAACGTAAACACGCTCTTTTTTACATATTTGTGTGTGTGTGTGCGCGTGCGTGTGTGTAAAATGTCGTTATGATCACAGAGTTTGAGCGGTCGGCCCGAGGATACGTGATGTCGACGGCTGCCTGAGCAGTTTGCGTGTGTAGGGTGCGGTATAGCGCCGTCGCGTACCGCGTGCATTGTCATTAATCAAACGGTTCGGAAATTGAGCGCTGAAGAGGACGGATAAGAATATAGCTTGGGAGGCAGACGGAGCAAACTGTGCGCGCTTATATATCTACGCAGATAAAGTGCGCAACGAGGAGACTGTAGAGCCCTCGACAGAGAAGGCGGCGGGAGCGGAGAAAACTTGAGACGTCGAGTGGCCGATTATTTTGTTCTTGTTCCTGTCGGCGGCCTTTTATTATATTCCCTCACGCTTTGGTTTTTCTTCTCTCAGTTGGTCGCTGTCGTCGGGCCGGCTTCTAAGGCAAGCGGCGCTGGTCATACGGAAACGCTAACGAGAAAGGCTAAACGAATTTGCGATGGTAGAGTATACATAAAAAAGTGTTTTTTTTTTTGTTTTAGAACAAGAAAGTTGGCTAATCAGCGAACAAACTGAAGGTGACATTTTTTTTTCTACTGCTGCTGCTTCAGGCGTTGTAGAATGGCTTCAGAGAGGACAAACAGGAAAGGGACGAAGTTAGCGAAAAGCGCACGGTTCCGGGATCGATCGATCAATCGACTGATCTATCTATCTATCTATCTATCTATCTGTCTATCTGTCTATCTATCTATCTATCTATCTATCTATCTATCTATCTATCTATCTATCTATCTATCTATCTATCTATCTATCTATCTATCTATCTATCTATCTATCTATCTATCTATCTATCTATCTACTATCTGTCTATCTGTCTATCTGTCTATCTGTCTGTCTGTCTGTCTGTCTGTCTGTCTGTCTGTCTGTCTGTCTGTCTGTCTTGTATACCTATATGTAGTTAGCTGTCTGCCTTTGCAATCAATCAATCAATCAATCAATATATTTGTCTGCCCTCTCACTCACTCACTCACTCACTCACTCGCTCGCTCACTCACTCACTCACTCACTCACTCACTCACTCACTCACTCACTTGGTGAGACCAGTCGGTAACATGTACGCGTTCGACCATTATGGGTATGTTTCTTGTATTTCTTTTTTTCTTCGTTATTATTATTATTATTCGTGCCCTAGTTTCGCTGTTCCTTCTGCAGGCGGCACGTTATAGTCGCCTCGGTGAGAGCATTCTCGCACCAGCGTCGCGAAATGTAAAACAATCAGCAGCAAGCTTGGTTTCTTTCTTGTGCTGCCAGAAATCACGCGCGCAGGCACGCTCGCGCTGTATGCACGCGCGCCGTATGCTATACGTGCCAGCGGAGCCAGGCATAATCATCGACGAGCCCGCGTCGGCGCAATCAATCAGAGCCGCGGGGCGTGGCGCGAAGCTACCGCGTCGAGCCAGCCACGCGTAAAATATGGCGCATTTGCGCTCATTGTTTCCATGACTGCTCGCGCCGTTGCCAACCCCCCTCCGCTTCCTCGCGCTTCTTTTGTAATGTGCGCATTACGCCGCCGCAGCATGGAAAGCCACAGAGCCCGCAGAACGTGCCGCTCTGGTGGCGGCGCTGTTTCGGTGGCTTTGCGGCCATTTTTTTTTTTTCAGAGTCCAAGCGCGCGATTTCGGGCATGGCGTCGCCTAAACGTGCTGTCTGTGTATGTACTACGTTGCGTGTAATGTGAGCTTGACGCCGCCGCCTCCGTACTGCACTGCCTTCGTTTGCGTTAGCGCCACCAAGTTGACCGCATACACAAGCAACGTTATCGTTATACTCGCCATGCTTATGTCCATTGCAGGACCAACGGCGGTGCCAGCGATCCCCTGTTGCCCCTGTCGTGCGCTAGCTGCAGCCCCTACTTAGCTAGCTGCAGCCCCTACTTAATTTCAGCACACCGCCCAGTTATCTGTAGTGCTCGACTGCGCTTCCCGTACATTGGTACTTCGTGGATAACCACAATAGACCACCACGTATCTGCCCTACGTGTTTCACAGTCCGATGCGATTTATTCTTCTTTATCTCGACTAGAATATCTTCGACCCGTGTTTGCTCGGTAATCCATACCGCCGTCTTTCTGTTTCTTGATGTCACGTTTATTAGCTTTCGTTCCCTTGCTCATTTGCGCATTCCTTCGATGATTCTCAAGCTCCTTTGTTAACTTCCAAGTTTCTAACCGATGTGTTAGCAGCGGTAGGGCGCATCGATTGTTTACACTGTCACTTCATCCTACCGGCACCAATATATAGGCTCTAAGTGCCGCAAGGGCGGGCGATGTAAAGTGCCGTAAACTGGCAAATCTTGAGAGGCTTTGTTCCGTGGCCACAGACCGAGCGGTCTATTTGCGAACTTTAGCGGAGTCGACGGAGGCAGGGTCAGGCCAACTGCTGGATCGAGCTTTGCCAACTCCACCTAGACAGTACAATGCCTGCGCACTCTGCCTTATGACGTCAGGCTACTATGCTCGAATTTCCATTGCCAAGCCTGGCGTGACGAAAGCGGTGACGTCGAAATCACCGCTGTTTACTCGGGACCATCCTCATTAGATTCCATGGCAGTCATGCCAGACAGCATGACGTCATGGATCGGAGTGCAGGCCTTGTGCTATCTGGGTGGCGTTGGCATTGCGCGCATATTCATCGCGGCATCCTTGCCGCCGCCGACGGGAGTCTTATCTGCGGCCGCAGATAAGGCGTGGAAGGTGATCGCTAATATATGTCGCAATACGTCGTCTCCATGTGTGTGTGTGTTTATCAGCTCGCTTCTCGAGTGCTCTGTTTGAGGTCTCCGGTGTTACGAAAGCATGATGATTAGAATAGTACCCCGCGGTGTTAAACGAAAGAAAGTACGGCGTAGTAGCGCCGGAGTGACATATGTTAAGTTGATTAAATTCCAATTGAGGGTGAACTACAACCTCTCTCGTGAACCGTGCCTTGTGCGCCCGCCAAAAAGACCCCAGTTGGTCAAAACTAATCCGAAGCCCTGCACTACGGCGTTCACTCGTAACTCGCTGCTCAGTTTGGGGTCGTTAGACCCGGAAGTTCAAGTTACCTTGATTAAAAGCCATGCTGTTGCGTACTCGAGCAGAAACAGCGCAAGGGAACAGGGCATATAAGAGAGGGACGCGCAGACAACGGGGCAGCTTGCGGTGCTTACTTGCGGTGCAAACAGCAGCGGCGTTGTCTGTCCCTTCCATACGTCCTGTTCTTTCGGGCTGTTTCTCACAAAATCATGAACCAAATGTCTCTAATGCGTACGCTTCTGCGGTTGTACACGTCTACGCTCAACCGCAGTTGCGAGCTTGCAAGCGTTCCTGCTTGTTAGCCGGTCATCGTTGATTGATTTATTTGATGATAGTGGCCAGGGCGCGCGCAAGCACACGCACACACGCAGGCAGTGCATCCTTCCAATCCACGCTGAGTGGATACGTCTAAATTGGACCGCTGTAACGCCTATATTAACTTTAGGCTAGGTGGTAAAGAGGAGAGGATGTGTTGACGTTCCTGCTGGTTTCACGCTCCAGACTTTTTACTGTGGGCTTTACATTAAAGATAGGCAGTTTTTTTTTTCTATATTCTGCAGCTACTTCAGCCCCCCAGACAGAAGTTTGTATATTCGTTGCGCTCCCTATCAAATCAAAAGCACGTCTTTCCCCCTATTGCTGAGCTTTCGCACTTCGCTCCACAGAGCCAGCAATGCACTCGTGTGGAGTAACTTTATTCGACGGGCACTTCCGCAGCAGTGTGATTAGCGGTGCTGAGCACTTCTCTTCATTACTTTCTGTTCTCCTGTCCACCAGTAAGCTGATTTTGGAGCTGTCTCCGTAACGCGCCGTAGCGCTTTCCACTCCCGTGGTCACACCTATCGAATCGAATCGAATCAGCAACGCTTCGTGGTTTTTTGACGCCGGCGAGCCCACGTCTTCGCGTGACCGCGCGCTGCAGCCGCTTAAGGCCGTGGCGGCGCCAAGGCACGGATGACGTCATCGCTTATTACGAAAACATTTAGTTATTTCTTTCTCGAAGGACGGGACACGGATGAGCGGTCCATCGCACCTCGTTGGACGGATGCATTCGCGTTTGGCGATCGAAGTCATCGTCGTTTGCAGAGTTTCCTTTTTGCCACCGTTGAGCCGTTTGCTGCGTATTTTATGCGCAATGGCGCGTTCTCTTGCATTTACCGTCTTGCGCGACTGGTCCATAGTGGTTCTCGGCTATGGTAGGATGTCGATCATCTGAACATACCTGGAACTTTCAGGGGAATGGGTCAGTTCTGGAAAACTCAAGTAAAGAAGAGGACATTTTCACTCCGGTTGCTTGTAATTAGGGAAATTGGTACTTAGAATGGTTATGGCGAAGCTCAGTCCTGGTTAACCTCCCTACCTTTCCTTTACCATTTGCTCTCTCTCTCTATCTCTCTCTCTCTCTGGAAAACTCAAGTAAAGAAGAGGACATTTTCACTCCGGTTGCTTGGAATCAGGGAAATTGGTACTTAGAATGGTTATGGCGAAGCTCAGTCCTGGTTAACCTCCCTACCTTTCCTTTATCATTTGCTCTCTCTCTCTCTCTATGGCGAAGCTGATGGCATATCAGAAGCGACGAAGCTTTCATATCAACCTACTCAATCTTCTACTACTGTTGTCTTTTGCTGGTCTTGTGCGTGTTAACCTGGCCGGGTGGCTGGTAATATCACGAAATTCATGATTCAGTCAAATATGATTGTGCATCCCACCTAATCTATTGCGGACTGGTATATGGCTGTTGTGGAAAACTGAGGGTTGGTACAGCAACTTGGCATGCTGTAAGCTATTAATTTTGATTGCGCCTGAACTTCCAGTGTCATAGACTTCCAGAGAAGTCTGAATAAAGAAAGAGAAACATAGTAAGAACTTGTGCTGGTTGGTGCATCTTTGACTAAAGAAAAACGGCGCGCACACTCAGGAAATGGGGGAAACGTGTTAAAACAGCTACGAAGGTCCTCAAAAAATACCTGGGAACTTAAAAATTTCAACGTACTCGACACTCTGGGTAGGTTAAGCTTGCCTTCCATCAACGCCTTTTGCGACCATGCGTCTTGCCGCTCTCACGACCGTCGTAAATATACAACGAGAACGAGTGCCCGATATCCAACCGATCCAGAAAACCAATCCAACTCTGCGGGACCGAAAGAACCGTGCGAGACCATCGCCAGCGGCTATCCAACTCTCGTGTTTCTTTTTGGACGCAGTAAAGAAAAAACAAGGAGAAAAGAAGTATTGCCTTCGGCAGAGGCGTTGTCCGTGCTGTTTCTCACGCAGCTCATCAGTACCAGCGGAACGTGCCGAATGATGCGGCCTGTACCACCTCCAGCTGTAGTCTTCTTCCACCTTACCCCTCCCACCGACATCCCCTCCGTTTCCCCCATTAGGAACGTAGCCTGAGCGATAGTGGTTGCCTATTGTAGCACAGCAACGGAGTGGACGCCCGTCTATTGCTTGTGAAAAGTGGGATATTCAGAAACGAAATACGGACGCAAGCTACCGGAAATACTTCCGACGAAAAAAAAAATAAGAAAAGACGCCTGTATCGTTGTCCTTCACCTCCTTCGTATTCATATACCATTGAGATATAATATGCATAGTGTTTCATCAGGTTGCTGCTTCGACCTTGCTGGTGTCATATTAGAAAACTTTAGCTTGCCTGCAAACCATTTTGTGGATTGCCGGGGTACTGGAACCGTGGACGGTATGGTAGCGAAGTTGGTAGCTACGGAGACGGGACACAGAGGACCCAATATGCGGGCTTGCACCATTCCTGTTCATTTGTTAGTTCGCGGTTATACGAGAATTACACTTTATAGCTCGCATATCGTGGAAAATTTCTGCTACCTACAGCTTCTGCGAAAATTGGGGGACACCATTTCCGGGCACCTGCTTATATCCGTCCTTTCGTGGTGTATCCGTCGCAGCCGTAGAAAAAGAAGAGGAAGAAGAGGACGAAAACTACGCGGATGCTGATGTCTCCTCGTCCTGTTCGAAGCCTTCCGCGCACTCGCGGTCTTCGCCTTCAGTTTGTCTTTCGGCCTGTTCGATTCTAGGTTTCTGGACCCCTTCTCGTTTCGGATGTGTCCGACTCACGTGATTCGCGACACCGGTGTCCACAAAAACGCGGTCAGTGCTGGCGAAGAGCACGCGCTGTGTCGAGAGGGCCGGTTCGAGCGCGCCGCACGGGCTTTTCAATCGATCGCCGAGTGAGGCGTGGGCCGCATCGTTTTCTTGCGCTGATCACGTAGTGACCTGACATGAACGCGCGGCCCCTTTGTGCATGGTGCAGCTTGAGTTTACGACGGCGCTGCGACATGACTGTTACTTGCTTGGTCTAACAGCGCCTCTACTCAAGAAAAAAAAGATGTCGGGAGCTGGAAAACGTGTTAGAGAGCTTCCTTGCCGCTTAAGCATTATCGGAAGTATAATGCGATAGGTCACTATAGTATTAACGTTCTGTGCTCTCTTGTTAAAGTGTCCGTCGGTTTCACGAGAAGTCGTTGCTGCCGTACACTTCCCCGGTGGCACACCACAAATGGACAAACTGTTTACTGACAAGCTAAACTCCCCGTTGCGTAGTGCGGGCAACAAATTTAGAGGCAGCGTGGGCGCTTCCGGACATTCTGAGACATTTCCCGAAATGTTATGGCGACTTCACACTTCCTCTAGACATATCCTCTGCGAAGTCAAGGATCGCATTATCACACTCGGCGACTGTGGTGCAGGGCTCCGCGTTTGCATTGAACACTGGAAAGCTGTGCAGCTCCGCACCACGAACTGCATGGAACAGGGAGTGCAGTGAGCCATGCCTGAAACGAACACATCCTTCGGGTCGTGCGTTACACCGTTCATAAGGTTGACAAAAGCAAAAGACACAGCAGTGTAGCGATGTGCATTTATACGTGCATGTGCGCGCACGCACACGCACACACGCACGCACGCACACGCACACACGCAAACGCACGCACGCACATACATACATACATACATACATACATACATACATACATACATACATACATACATACATACATACATACATACATACATACATACATACACCACATACGTGCTACGCGACATGACACAAGCCTGTGAACTTGACTGCGCATTTGTACTTTGTAGCACTTATTGACACTGGAAGTTTTTTACAACTTCAGGATTTGTTCTTTGCTAGAAAATAACATGTGACAACTACTAATGAAGTAGTATAACGGCAGCATTGTTATGCGCACAAGGCGCATACGAGAGTGCTCGAAAGATTTCGAGCTCTCGGTGGTTCTGCTAGATACGTCGATTTCATACACAACACCGACGCCTGACACGGCGCGATACGCTCTAAGCCGTGCAGGAAACGAGACGAAAAAAAAAAAAAAGGAATTGAGGGAAAGGAACGCATACGTATCTCGCTGCCGGCACATGCAGAATTAAGAGACCGCAATGCGTCGAAAAGACCGCTCGTTCGTTATGCGCGGATTTTTCGCCCCCGCCACCGCCGAGCTACGAGTCATGAATAAATAAATCTTGCTTCGCTCGCACACAGACACGTGTGCGTGTCCGTAACGTTCTCTCTTTAAATGAATGCAGCGTTGTGAAAACCCGCCTTAATACAAGCCTACATAGGAAGTACATGTATGAACATACATGTATGGCGGTAAACAGCTGTCTTCCTACGCGGGCCAGCGCATACCGCTGCGACGTCGTCTGCTGTGACAATTGCTAGCAGATAACGCTGCGTCACGCTTGCAGCGACTACGAACGGATTGAGATTAAAGGGACTCGATTAGTGTTTCGAGGAATGCACCGAAAAATGCTTTGTCGAGTAACAAACATACAGCGAGTAACGCCGTAGGTCTGGTTCGTTCGATTGTTTGTTCTTTCTTTCCTTCTTTCTTTCTTGCTTTGTGCAGGGAATGCCGGCACTTCGGTCTTCAGAAATAAACGAAGCTGCGTGGGCGCGTTTTTCGGGCCGTGTACATAAGTTTCTCTCACTCGCGCACGCACGCACACACGCACGCACACACACACACACACACACACACACACGCACACACAAAGCCATCGCCTGCAGACGAATTCAGGGTAAGTAGGTTTAAGGCAACGCCGACGAATATTAACAGCAAGCGTGTTATTGAACGCTTTGCCGTCTGCTCTTACCGCGGCTGCCATCTCTCACGGAGCCCGCAATCCTCTTTGCTCCTTTATTCGTTTATTTATTTTGGATTTCTGTATGTGCGTTGAAGGGTTCTCGATCGCCTTCTTTTGTTTTCATCTCCGTTCTGCTTCGGGATTATTCAAGCAGCAGGCGACGTCCTCTGTAAACAGTGGCACGGCGCGAATCATGGAATCCGCAGGCGGCGGGATAATGCGAGCGGTCGCCGTTTGACGTACCCCTCCCCCCGCCTTATTTTTTTCTGGTTTCTTCTACTTTTCTTTGTTGCGACAACGAATTCTCGCCATCTTGCGCAACCCTTGCTCCCATCTTTGTTCTTCTTTTATCCCTGTTTTCTTTTACCGTTTAACTCAAACGTCGGTGAGTTATAGTTGTGGCTCTGAATTTCGGCGATTCGGGTCTAGTTTATGGCTTGACTTAAAACACTTGCTTTTTCAGCTATCCGCGTCGACGGGCGATCAAAATCAAACAAAAGAAAGCGACTTTCTAGAAGAGCATGTGGGTAGGCGTGAAAACTCGTGAGAGTCGGAACAAATGACGTCGTTAAATGAGTGAAGCGGGAACGTGCCACACATTCAACGTACATATGCTCTGTAGTGGCTGGCTTTGGCAAAGTTCTTTAGTTATGTGCAGTGACCGGGAAATTGAATTTGTCCTCGTTTCCGCTGCCTGTGCGCAAAATAAATTCTCCCTCGTTGCGGCAGGCCAGTGAAATATGCTATTCTTCGATGATTTAAATTACGCGACAACGTGATGGACGAAATGTATCTTTCTTAAGCCAAAAACGACGTTCTTGGGATCATTAAGGCGGCGTCCTCACCAATTGGGACTATCCAACCGTCGTCGGATATTAGTACATGACCGGGGTAGTCGGAGAAGTATAGGAGAGGCCTTTGTCCTGCAGTGGGCGTAACCAGGCTGATGATGTTGATGATGATGATGACGACGAAGACGACGACGACGACGACGACTATCGTCGATGTCCCTTCGTGCCGCGATGCTTGGTCGCCAACGTAATCCGAAATTCGGCTAATAAATCAACAAAGCCATCGTGTTTGTTTGTTTGTTTGTTTGATTGATTGATTGATTGATTGATTGATTGATTGATTGATTGATTGGTTGTTTGTTTGTTTGTTGAGAACTACTGACCTGTGTGAAAACCATCGAGTGTGTTGCGCTGTGTGCAAATGTATTTGCCGCGTCAGCACATTTTCTAACACACTGTGAACGCACTGAAACTAGCCAGAAATACAACCTACATGAAGTTTTAAAACAGCTCTTTACGGCGCTGAAATCGCCCCAAGTACGGGAAGATACTTCGTCCCAAGGGCGTCACACTGACGTATAGCGAGTCATGCGTTAAGTTTTCTTTCCCTCTAGAATTTAACAGGTTTCTTTTCTGCCAGAAGAGGAACGTAGCTCCAAAAAGAAACACTTGGCCGTTCCAAATTGATTTAGTGTTTCACTTTAGTGTCCTTCAAGACACACACTATAACCTTTCACGGAAATTCAGCTATGGGTTGTACTTCATGCTAGTGTTTCTGTGTGGTGCGGCTTTAAAAGCATTTCATATGCATTTTTTATTTCGTGGATGTCCAGCGCCTTAAAGAAATAGCAAAAACCGGGAGCAAAATTTCTTCTCTCAATTTTTCTGATTTAAAAAAAAACGCTGAAAATGGATGAAATGCCAATGTTCTAACCTAACCAAGCCGTCTGCTTTGAGTACTGCATTTTGCAGACTTCGCAGAAAGAACGCCTATGAGACGCACTTCGTAATCATGTTCGGACAGGGTATAGTCGGTCTGGCGTGATTACGCGATCACCTAGGTTATAGATCCCGTCAGTTGTTCATGTGCCCGCCGTAATCATCTACGAGATATTCTGGTCATCGGGTAAACAATGTTTTTTTTTTTTCTTTAGGACACACCAATCAGCTTCAAGGCACGCAATCACAACTAAAACAAACACTGGCGGGAAACAAAAAGCGTCGAACGAAAAAAAAATCTTCCCTTTCGTTGCAAGCTCGGCGCTTATGCATTGCACCAGCGAGAATATATAGAACGAGACCTGCCGCTCGAGCTTTCGGCTTTTTCGCAACGCCCTGTTTGCGTTTCATTCAAATTCAAATCCGCTACCCCTGCGCAAGCACGGACTAAGCTCGGGTGGGCGGCGGTTGCGGGGTCCGACGAGATAAAAGCTAAAAAAAAAAAAAATACATCAGTTTGCCCGGTCTGGTTCTCTTCAAAAAAACTCGGGATCTGCTCTTGCACCAAAGTTCGCGCGCATAACCTCATGACCAGGCACGCGGCCGCTGCTTTAGGAGCCTGCAGAAACATAATATCGGGAATAAATAAAAGACTACACGTATGTGTATATAGCCTGTAACGCCGTGGAAGCGTAGAGGACATATTCGACGAGCGCGCGCGCCTTGCTTGACTGCTTATGTTAGCTTAGAAATCGCGCGCATACCTGTTTTCAAAAGCGCGTGCAAGTCCCGATACACGGTTCGCGTATAGCAGAGGTTATTCGCATTTGCCTCCCACAGTTGTAATTTTATTTTCTATCTTCGTTTGTTTATCCCTTCTTTCTTTCTTGTTTTGCAAGAAAAGAAAACACCGTCTTTCGTCTGTTCCATTTACCACACGCCTTCAAAACTTTCGCGCATCGCTTTAGTTTTTCTTTCCGCACCTAATTTAATCCCGCTTGACGCTTGCGAATTTCCTGACGCCGGCCCCATGCGGGCTCACCTAATTGGATTCCCGTTTATAAATGATATTTCCTTCCTTCTTTTTGTGCACATAACGACGAGCGAAGAGTGGGATGAAAGTAAATAAAAAAAAAGAACGAGCCAAGAATTTCATTTCCTTCTGTGTATTTTCTTATCGGCCCTATATGCTCGTGTGGGAAAATGAGAAATATGCGAAGTCGAGCGCTTCCGAGAAACAAAATCGCCGACATCCAGCCGCGCGAACACCAAGAAAGTACGCCAGCGGTTTGGTTCACTTTTGCTGTACCGATGGGGGGACCCCAAGTGGCATATTTTTTTACTTGTTGTTTGTCCTCTTAGTGTGCTTGTTATGCTGTTCTAGACGAATGAAAAGCAACGACTATTACGAAAGATGCCACGAAAGCAGAAAAGCCGACGGTGACCCTTTAGAGCGCCGCTTTTAGGCGCCCGTTCCTGCGGCAAGTGTCGGCGTTGCCCTACGGCGTAACCGAGCGAACGAGCACAACGAACGATGAGAGCGAACGCGGAGCGCAGCGGCAAAAGAAAATAAAAAAGCGGCGAGAGTGAAGAGAGCGCGAAGAGGAAGGCGGAGGAGGAAAGTATGGTAAAAGCGTAAGAAGAAAGGGCCATATAGTGTCACGTACGAGGGGCTGCGAAACGGCGCCAAAGTAGCGCGCTTCGCCTGTGTGGAAACAAAGCGCTGCATGAGCGGAGGTCTGTCTGCGGCGGCTTCTGTGAATCGCGCCCACGCGCCACCCACGCCCTTCCTCTCGCGATATCCCGATTGGCGAAGCAGTCGTGCCACACTTCGCTTCGTTGCAACGTGCGCACAATATGAATGGTTCGCGCCAGCGAATATATCGCGAAATGAAAACACGCATACAGCGGCGCTGCGCTCAAATTTCGCATTAGTGAGTACCGTAATCGTCGGTGAAACTACTTGTCGTAATGGAAGGGAGCAATGGAAGAACGAACGATGACTAGAAAACAATGCCAGAAAGGCATGTATATATATATATTATATATATATATATATATATATATATATATATATATATATATATATATATATATATATATATATATATATATATATATATATAGTAGCGTTGTTCAGCGGGACAGGAAATATTGTAGACAGGGTTTTTCATCTGGCCATGCAACTACCAGAGACAAGTTTTTCGGTCGAACTTCGTCAGGGGTACAAAGCAAAGATATACATATATATAGTCTTATGAACAGGTAGTGCATTAGGCATTCGCTTTTATACATTTATGCCCATAGCTCGCGCAGAAAAATCGAGCAATTAGTGCCAGACAAATTGGCATTACGACAAGACAACTGAAGGAATACAAACATGCCAGAAAGCAACTCTTGCAAAGCGAAAGAGGGTGAACAAAAAAAAAAGAAAAACGTCGCAGTTTCGCCCGAAAGGCGAAACATTGATAGCGATAGCAAACTGTAGGATATATATATGAAATAACGTTGGTAGATTTATCAGGCGTGTAAATTGTACCAAACTTTCGCTTACTAATTAAATCAGAAAGCATGGTATATCACGCGCGCACTGACAAACATGAACGGATCTTACTCGACGGCCGCGAACACTCGCTGTGAAAAAAACTCTGATGTCATGAGGAACATCGGTAGCGTGAAGCAAACGCTTCATGCTGCCGCCGCTCGCTTCACGGCGTCTCAGAAAACTCGGATTACGCTACCTCCAAGCACTACAGCTTCGGGGAGACAGCGCGCGTCAAGCCACTCGGCATATAAGCTTGCCCTTAACCTTGGCATCCGCTGCAAACGATACCCGCGAATGAGCCAACGCGGTAAAGCACTGGTTCTGCAGTGGAAAAACCGCAGTAGAAAAAGCAGGATAAAAAGAGCAATGAAAATATAAGCCGAGCTTCTTCATTGTAAAACCGCCAAATGACTGTCGCACTTTCGTTCTTGCTTCCGGCTTTCCGAATGTAGAAACGACCTCCGCCCTTCTCTGAGGGAAGGGCGGGGACCGCAGCGGTTATAGGGGGAGGCTGTAAGATGTCCGGCGGTGTCGTCCATCGCGAATAATTTAGGCTGGCTTCGTTGATAAAACGTCCCCCAGTGTTTCACGTATATCTTGTTTATCGTGATCTTCTTTCTCATTTGTGCTCTCTAAAGCCGCGCAGCAAACAAAGCTGAAAACTAGCGCTTCGTTCCACAAATTACTCGCGTAAAAGAAAAGCCTGCTCGGAAAAGGAACGCCCGGCTGATAGCTTACCAGCACGGCAGGTGCGAAGGCACGAAGCGAAGGAGGTTGCTACCGCGCGTTACGGTCCTTCGCCAATTCGGTGCAGTGCCAGTATCAGTTACAAGGGTAACATTTTTCAGGGTAACAGGGTAACAGCCTATGAAAAGAAAAGAATACTATTACTTTTTTTTTTGCAGCGAAATACAAACCAGTCAAAGTATTAGTGCACGCTGCGCTGTGAAAACACCACGCTGCATGCAGCCATAAAATCAATATACGTGAGATGACGAGGACATGACACTTTCTCGTGATGTGCAATGCTCCGAAGATGTCTATTGCAGAGGTGCGTTCCCTGCAACGTCACTGTACCTCTGGCGCCGCGCTTCTACACCTCGGAGCGTGAGGTCGTGATTTGATTGTAACGCTGCGGTGATGGCGTGACGAGGTCGGCGGGTCGCAAAAAATGACAGTGTACTGCATTTCAGTACATGCCTACGTTGGCGAAATTCATTCAGAAGCGACGCTAGACGACATTTTATGCTGCAGACGAACATTTTACTTCGGTGCAGTGATGGTGTAGTGCTATTGTTGTCGAAGGCTCGGTTAGCTTCTCAGACTGTGTCGGAAATTGCTCCACCCGAGCGTCTCTATACGCGTCGCAAAAATGTCACCCCGAGTATATTCAACCTTGCACACACTCACGCAACAAACACAGAGAACACACACACGCGCACACGCACACACGCGCACACGCGCACACGCACACACACGCACACACACGCACACACACACACACACACACACACACACACACACACACACACACACACACGCGCGCGCACACACGCACACGCGCGCGCGCGCACGCACACGCACACGCGCGCGCGCGCACGCACACGCACACGCACACACACACACACACGCACACACACACACAAAGAAAAAGAGAAACTACGTGCTGGAAGAAAGGGAGATAACAGAGGGGCCCAATTTTTATTAGTCACATCATAAGAAGCCATTTTGTTATGTAGCATCAGCAAACCATTTGCCCATTTTACGGGTGCTTAGAATGGTTCTAGGGCTTTAACTGGCAGCCTATTGCAAAAGCAATGTATGTCGTGGTTAGCGTTCAAGTACAATAAAAAAACCTTACTCATTACCTTGTCCAGAAAGCGTCTCAAGTCGACGCCGACGAAGGGAGAGTGGGGCGAAAACAATCCGAGCGGGCGCTTCGGTACGCGCGTACTTCCAAGGCGACACAATTACGAATTTTGACTGCACTGAAAGACGGCTTGCACAATTCTGAAACTTAGTTACATTCGAACTTCTGTACCAAGTAACGCGCTTCAGTGGAAACAAACACCACAGGACTCTCGGCGGCTGACATGAGTCTGACGAGAAGCAGTAATTCGATCCTCGAAGCACCGGTAATTACCCAAGAGTTCGTAACCATGGGAACAGCGTAGCGAACGAAGCCCCGAATATGCGCCGTGCATTCTTCCCTCGGATGCAATGCACGCTTTTATCGAAATTGAAATGCAGCGCGTTGCGCTCGCGTTCGCCTCTGGCCCTACGTTATCGCTTGCATTCGTGGCTCCGTGTGTTCATCTTTTGTAGGACGAGAAAAAATATTGGAAGGTCGGGATGTACGGGCCGTGCGAGCGTGTAAAAAATAACCCTTCACGGGGATCTCGCGAAAGGAAAAGACTACCACACGCACGCACGCACGCACGTACGCACGCAACGAAACCTCGCGGTTCCGAAGATTGCTATAGCACGTGGGAAAGAACTGCATCTGTCGTAATCACAATCGTTTGCGGCCGCTGTATTGTATTCTCGATTGTATTGCCGCGTACCGGTGCCCCTGGAGATGAAAGGCAATGATCAGGTGCTATCAGGAGAAACTCCCTTTTTTTCTCTCTCTTTATGTGCGTTGAGAACAACGCTGAAGTATACGCAGTAATAAGTGCGATAACAAGTATAACAATAAGTATACTAGGCATAACAAATATTTGCCTCTGTTTGGGAACTTTTTCCTATTCGGGGCCAGTTACCATTACCTTGATGCTAGATTTGGAAATGAGTAGTATTCGTCGCGTCGCCGGGTTAACAAAGCACCGTACACGACTTTCAAGAACTGTTAACGACTACCGGGAGCGTTGTTTATAATGAGCGCCGTACTGAACAAGATAATTCGTTTCTGGTATACTTTATGATAACAGTGGCGTCATATATATTCTCCTCCTTCTTATACTCTTGTTAAATTTTTGTTTCGTTGTTTCTTTTCTTGCGCGTTTCGTTGTTTCTTAAATAATAACAAAAAGGAAATAACCCAAGCTCTTTACATTCTTCTTACAGACTTCTTTTGTAGGGATCTCTAAGGCTAACTAATCATTATTCCAAACTTACCTGCACGAGATAATATGGTTTAATTAAAGGAAGCTGTGAAAGAAATATGAATGCCACACAGATGTGTAAATTACGTTTCATGGTAGTCGCGTATTTTTTCTATGGTGCCGACCACATGGGCACTCGACGAGATTAACAATTTGCGCACTTCTCGCTCGCATTTCATTTTATTGTAGCTGAAATTTTCTTCTACTCTAATTTAATAATAATAATAATGATATTATTATTATTATTATTATTATTATTATTATTATTATTATTATTATTATTATTATTATTATTATTATTATTATTATTACGCACCAGGTAGCATTTGCGACATGTCGGCAATGTTTCCGGTACGTGATCACATCGTGAAATTCATACGCTGCCTAAGGCTCGCTTCTCTGCTGGGCTATAGTGCTCAGTGGCGAAGATGAAATTGCGATGGCAGTCGACGATTCGGTCTTCCGGTCCTGGTAGCGTATCGGGCGCTACACAAGGCCAACCTGTAAGTCTTTTCGCCATCATCATCATGAGCGTAATCATCATCGTCATCACCGCCATCATCACAAACCACCAGAACCGTCGCATCAAGATTTTTGTAAGCTGCAGGACGAAGGCGTCAGCCGACTCGCCAACTTCATCAGGCCACCGAATTATTCGTTGCCGTCTACGAAATAGCGACGAAATTTCAGTGCTTTGACGTTTCTAGTCGAATTGCGTAAGCCCCAGCGAGAACAGATAAATAGAAAGAACAAAACGTTTTGGGGGACAGGTTTATGACTGACGTTTTTGTTAACCCAAGTAGCGTCGTCGGGCGCCTTCGCCCGAGCCGTCTTTCGAGGAACACGTCGACGACGTTGCGTTGCTCGCGTACCAAGGGGAGGGGGGGGGGGGGGGGGCTGACTCTGTTCTCTGCACAGTTCTTTAGGTTGCGAAACGGGGGCATTCCTGCCACCGCACACCGCCCGCTGCTACTGTTTTCTTTATTCCCTGTCATGTCTTACTTTTGTTTTTTCACTCCCGTCTCACCTCACGTCTTTCCTCCCATTGTTTTCTCATCTCTCACCATCTCTCGCTTTCCCGGGCTGTCTGCATGTCTCTCCCGAGCCCTCCTTCGCCATCCTCCTTTCCCACCCATTCCCGCCGCGCATTGGGGCGGCTTCCTTTGTGGGACGTCCTGCCCGGGGGCTTCTATTTGCGGCCTGCGATGACGATTTCCCTGGGAGGCCTGCGGTTGAGACCGACGGTGGCTGCAGGCGCACTGTTCACGACGCGCGCAGTGCCTGGTTTAACTCCCGTAACCCTCCCTGCATACGCACGCTACGTGCAGCTTTAGTTGCGTGCAGCGCAGCGGTAGATCCAGCTCGTGTCAGTCGAACAGGCGAGCGCCGAGCTCTGAACGCCGCTAGCGAGGTGATTATTTCTTCATTTAATGGGGTGCCGTTGTGTTATGCAATCAACGACGCTCGGTAATCACGGTAGGTCAATGCTGTACGATAAGGATGGAGAGTGGGCGGATTTGGTCACCGTAAGTTTTGACGGACAGCTCCAAACTGATAAGCGAGTTCATAAGAACGCAGGGTGGCACTGTCCTGTATACTTCTCCCGCTACTTTCGACAGTGAGGGAAAACAGGAGTGGCAAGGAAGTCAATCAGACGCACCGCCAACGGTTCGCAACCTTAAACGGATGTGGAAAGGAGATAGATAAAAGAGAGAATAGATAAATGGTAACTCTAAAGCTGTAAAGCGAAAAAGAAGGGGGAAAATATAGAGAGAAACGAGGGCAGAGAAACACTTCAATTACAGAATTTCTCTAGCCGACTGCTCACAGTGACGTGTTATACGTCGGCCAAAATGCCCGCGGCGACTTGCGATGCCATCGTATTGCGAGCCTATCGCATGCGTGAACACCATTGCCGGTCGGTAGACAGGGATGATTTGCACATTGCTGCCCAGCATGTGCAAAATGTACTCGCTCTAAATAAACAGAAGATAACGGGCAAACAGGAACACATACTATAAGGCTTCTCGCTCGCGCTATGTGTCGCGCTTGTTGGCCGACGCTTCCGGCGACAAGCAAGGAGCGTAGAAGGCACGAATGCGCGGGGCGCTCCTTGTCGCTTGATCGAGCGTCGCCGGGCCAACGGCGTAGCCGGGCCACATGCATTATGTCACGCTCCGCACTCTTCGCCAAAGCATTCGCCCGCATTGTTGATGCGGGACAAGCTGCGAGTTAACTCTTGCCCCGTCGTTCCTGCCCATCTCTGTCGGCCCTGCTGCAAGTGATAAGACTGTAAGCTGCGGCCCTTGGCGAAGTCCACGCAAATCCTAGCTGTAGCCGCACTGCATTGTTTTGGCTCACGAGACGATCTCTCTCTCTCTCTCTCTCTTTCCTCACTGGGGACTGTCCGAGTTCGGAGAAGGCGAATCGCGCGATGTTGAGTGAGCAGAGAGAGCGAAGCAGAGTTCGACCTTGCTGCATTACCTCCGTCCCCTGCGGCTTCTGTAGTTTAGAGCGACGCTGGGAGGAGAGAAAGTGGTGAGGGCCAACAATGTTCTGTTCGCGGCTGTCGTCTGCAGCTCGCTTAGCGAAGGGGGCAGGCATACGTGATGCGCATGCTGTCTCTCTGGCTGCTGGCAGGCGAGTGGGGCGGCGGCTTGTTGCCCGAGTTACGTCGTCGTACGCAGCAGCAGCGGCGGCAGCTTGCCCCGACGGCGCGCGCGACGCGTGTCACTCAGAGTTAACAATGACAAACGCCCCGCCGTGCAGCCCGCCGTTCGCAAGCGATGATGAGGGGGGGCGTATGTGTAAGTCAGCGCGTTGCGCGTGAACAGCTGCGGCTGGTGCGGCTGTCGTCTGCTGCTGTCGTCTGCTGCTAGTTTTCCGTCTGCTTCGGCGGTTAGGGAGGACGCAAAAGAGGATGGGGCCAGGCCGCCGCGCGTGATCTCGTTGTGGTCTGTTAACGCGCCGCTCTTGGCTTCCGTTGTGCTCCCAGCTCTCTCTCTATTCATCTGCCTCCTTGTTCTTCTTTTGTTGTTGTTGTTGTTGTTAAATAGCTCGCTGCACGTTTTCTTGCAGTCGCAACGGGCCGGAGGGAGGAGAGGGGCGTTTGTACGTGCTACGTTTGCAAGCCCGAGATAGCGACAAGCGCGCGACGCACATGAGCGCGCATTTGGACGTCGAGCCCGCCCTTCACCCTGGGTTACCGAGTGGCTCGTTTAGTTAGCTTTGTGTCCCAGAGCGGCGTCGCGCGCGCACGCACACCTCCAATTAGACACGTTTCGCCCAAAGCTGCGTGCGTATTCACGCATCACCGACCGCACTGGCACTGCTAGAAGCCCGGAAGTGCATTGCTTGGAACGTTTCGAGAGGTGCGAACGTGCCGATGAGGTTTCCTCTTGGCACCTGATGGTGGGAGGGGCACGTCGAGGCAACTTCCTGGTTATTGTTTCCCCGCAACCTCTCGGCGACCTTGGATGGATGAGACTGTGTCACTACACTGTCAGTGCAAAGTGCTTTCTCAAACAAACTTGAACTGAACTTGCCCTTCAGCAGTTAGAGTATTCTCCGCGTCGTAGTGCGGAGAAGGCGTGGGGAGCATACTCATTTAGTAACTTCCATTCGCGTATGTGTGGATGGCTGTCAAGCCTACTTCATCGCTCGGAAAGAGTAGCCGGATATGTTTATTGCATTATTTCGAAATTTTGATGCCTTCTATATTATTAAAATTATATGCAAGTGTTAGTTGATCTAACAAGAACGGAAGACAGCAAGGATAACTCAAGTACGTTAAGCACAAGTCAGTGCTTCTGCTTTTGTTTACTGTGGTAGCTGGCCTCCCATTACCATGCCTTACCAAGATAATATCCTCCGGGCTTTCTCGTATCACCGCACTCCTCGATTTGGCCGTTCATCTAGCCCTCCGGCAATAAACGAAAGCCTACGTTCGCTGCAAGCTATGTCGCGATCACGCACTCCTTCTCTAAACACAGCGTTGCTCTGGTCTTTCGCACATGAACACTCACTGACGGAACGCAGATTCATTTACCCGAATTGTTCTTGCGTGGCCTGTGGTGAGGCTGCCACATTGTCCCACGTGCTCCGGGAGTGCGGGTCACTGGGCTCGAAGTTCACCTAGGAAGAGTGGGACGCGCTCCTGCGAAGTGTTGCCTTCGGAGACCAAATCTTGGCCGTCCAGCGCGCCCGCGATCAGGCCGGGAGGCTAGACCCGTCGGTCCCGTCGTGGCATTAGCCGGATCCGCATTTTATCGCGTTTTGCTCGACCCCAATAAAAGTTTATTCACTGACACTAACTCATTCGCTCATACTCCGCGATCACTGCACAGACCCGTTTACGCAACACTCGCTCCCTCACTTTCGCGCACGGGGACAACTAGAACGACTCTCACACGCGGCGGGATGTGATGACGATGCACGTCACGGCATGGTAGGCAGTGGTCGGCATGTCTTTGTAAAAAAATCTACGATCCCCCTGCAGCTCTCCTCTCCGTCCTCCTCTGATGTGGGTTGGGTACTAAAGAAAAAACGAATAGCAGGCAGCCTTCAAGTCTTTGTGGTGTAAGCGCGGCCGGCTGCTTTCAGTGTTTCCGCCGTTCACTGTATCTTCCTACGCAGCAACCTTTCATAGGGCACATGTACCGCTTTTTTCATGTGTGTGTGCTTGGCCTCACGTCAACGCCGCCAGCCGCTCGTCCTCTGCCCCCGTCTCGCTGCTGCGGAGACATTGTTAGCGCACGACGTCGTCCGTATAGTGCGGAGCTCGCATGTATATGCGTGCGCCTGCCACGGCTGTATACGGGCACACGCCGCCGCTCGACCACCGGGCGATAACAACCAGCGCGACGGATGGGACGTCGTCTGCGGCGGCGTCGACCAACTACGTGCGTGTGGCAGCAGCAGCGCGGACAGCAGCCGACAGATCCCGACCCCGCGGAGAGAAAAAAAAGAAAGAAACGCGAGCCACGGGCGTATATATCGCCGCGTCTCTGCGCGGACGTAAGCTGACGAGATCGACTTATCTACACGGTCCGCGGCTCGCCTGTGCAGCGCGTTTCTTTTCTGGCGCTCCAGCGACGACTGTCTTTCCCTATCTTGACCCCAACACTCGACCGCGGACGTCAGCGGTGCGGCCGGCCAGCCCAGCCTTTCCGCGTTTCTTTCCTTCTTTTGTTTCTTCGCATGTCCGTGCGCTATGCCCTTTTCCACAGCCGTGACCCTTTCTTTCTTTCTTTCTTGCTTTCTCGAGCGAGAGCCTTTATCGGCGTCTCTCCTTTCAGATGTGTATGCGTGTGCGCGCGCGGACGGACGCATGTGTTTGCGTGTGTTTATCGGGCTGCGGGGTTGGAACGGGGCTGCGCGCTGACGACGTCAACTGTAACACAATGACTCTGAAGCCGCTATCCAGGCGAAAACAGGAAAGGAGATTTGGAACAAAGACAGTGCGAGCCGCTCGCATATACGGCGGCTGGTTCGCGTTCAGGCCGTCCGGCCTTCCGGAGACCCGGCCTCGTCGAAAGCGAACGAGAAATGCAGAGAGGCTGGGTTTGCTGAGCGGAAGAAGGCTAACATTAACGGTCAGCTGACAATATGTTGGTCGCGACACAATGTCGAAATGGGTTGTCCGAAATGATACGTCTTCGTAGAAGGGGAAAAACAAAAACAAAAAGAAACGCGCCTACTTCGTTAATATTGTAAGACGGCGCATCGCAATCTTGCTAACTTCTTGTTTCTCGCATCGTTCCTTGTCTGGTGGGATAAAACATAAAGCTTTTCTTTAGTATCGCAGATATTAACTAGTCATGGTATCCGTTGTGGTAAGTTGGCAGCGCCAACATTCGAACCCGCGACAACCTGCTCGGCCACAAAAACTCTATAGGCACAAAGCCACCGCGGCAGGCAAGAGTGTACTGTAGTGTACCACACTTTAATTTACATACACAAAGGTAACTAAGGGTGCAAATATGTATGTGAACTATGTGCACCCTTACACACAGAAAGGGCGTAAAGGTATGAGTTATACAGACAGATTTAAACCCTTATTCAATTTTAAGGGCGTGAAATTATTTTACAGTGAACACGTCTGCGGATGAACCCCGCATGTTCCCCGCAAGGTTAAAAGAACTGTTAGGCCTGTTTCACATGCAAGCGAAAATGCTCGCGAATCCTGCCGCCGCGCCGCAGAAATATGTTTCGAGTGGCGGCGGCGGCGCCACTAGCGGCGGGAGCGGCGAGGTTCGGGCAAGTTGGAATTTCATAGCGGCGGCAGAGCGGCAGCACCGCTTCCGAAGGGCCCGCCTCGACACGTGACCAGTGGAGGACTAGTGCGGGAAAGCCTGCGCATAGGACGATGTTTATTTACTTGCTACACGTGGTACGGGCAACATGCCAAGAGAGTTTTTCAACGAATTGCTAATTGCTAAGCACAGGATATGTATCTATAAAATAAATATTTGAGAGGCAGGGACAAAACAATGCTTATGTTGGTAGTCGCAAGCTACCGAAACTGGCTAAAAGTCCCGTGTTTTTTGCCAGCAACATTTCAATTCGCAGCGGCGGAAAACGCGCGGCGGTAACGCGCGACGGCAATGCATGTGAAACGAAACCTCGCGAAAAGCTTCGCAGCGCCACGCCACTGTTCGCTCCATTCGCTTGCATGTGAAACAGGCTTTAATCGGAACTACGTCGCGCTACGTGCTATGGCATATTTTTTTTAGAGAGAGAGAATGAAAAGGAAAGGCAGGGAGGTTAACCAGATATGAGTCTCCGGTTTGCTACCCTACACTGGGGATGGGGGATAGGGGTTAGAAAGATGACAGAGAGGAAACCGAAAAAAAATAATAATAATCAAAAAAAAAGGGAACGCGCACACATGGAGACACACACACAAAAGGCGTTCCAGTTAAAGTCGTTCACACAGGCCGGTAGATCGCAAGAAGCGCAAAAGCGCTTGCACGGCCTTCTTCTGTGAAGGTAGGTCCTTTCGATGTTTTAGAATTCTTTTTTAGAATTTAGAATTTTTTTAGAATTTTTTTTAAATTGTTTTATTTCTTTTTACCGTTCTAGTTTTGTTCGCGCTCCCTAGTACGTTGCCAGAAAGAGCAAAGCAACCACGCGAAGAATCGCGCGCTCTCTTGGAGGGTGTGAAACTTCGTAAGTTTTTTTTTCCGCTGCCGAAGAGAACGGGACACTCCTCTCAACGTCGTCATGCGGCGGCTGTTTCTCCGAGTAATTGCGATCCGAAACCAACGCCCACTTCTCGCTTTGTGTAACACGGGGCAAAGCCGGCGAGGAGTTTTCCAGAGTAACGGAGAGAAAAAGAAAGGCTGAAAAGGAGAAGGGAGAGGATCTTCGAAACTCCCCTAATGGCGAAAACCTCCTTTCGGGTGATTTGCTACTGAGCGCTCGTAGCATCCTGTGCGCTACGGGACGAGGAAGGATATCTCGGAGGATTGGGAAAAAAAAAAGAAGAAGAAAGAGAAATAGTTCGTTTTTGTACATTATAGAAACCGAAAATGAAAGAAACGGATTAGAAGACGCGGGCATGGAGCAGGAACGTCGGTAATAAAGAGTCGCCGTTAGGGAGTTGCTTTATTTTGCCTGTAATATATATATATATATATATATATATATATATATATATATATATATATATATATATATATATATATATATATATATATATATATATATAAGCATGTGGTAAGAAAGCAGAGAGGGCGAGGAGTTAAGAATAATGCGCAAAGTTGAAGAATAACAGTCCTCCTTTTTATTTTATTTAATATTACTATTTCTTTCGCCCGGAAGCTTTTTCTTTTTAATTAATTTTCCTTTATTGTGCCTCTATAGCTGCGGAGACTTGAAGCAAAAGCTGCTCGCGCAATTTTCAGCCTAGGGTGTAACGGAAGGAAAGAAGAGGTATTGAGCGTCGCTTAAGCGGATGATGATGCGACGTGCAATAAAAAAAAAAAAAGAAAGAACAGAACGAAGAACGTACGCCTCGAAATGCGCCCGTGATTTTGTAAGCGTTAGGAAATACCGTCGTTATACTATAGAGAGAGTTGGGTGGGGGGACCGGACGCATTCAAGCCAAACAAGTGGAGCCTGAGCCGATGTATATAGGTATACAGTGCCAGCAGGCACACATTGTAAATTGTTGGACGGAGCTTTTGTCCCATCGCGGATCATGCCAGCTGCGGCAGCGCGCACACAAATAAATAAAAGAGAAACAGGAAAAAGGAGAAAAAAGAAAGAAAGGAAGGGAAAGAATAAAGTGGAAGTTTCGTTTCATTCTTCTTCTCTTTTCCACCGTCATGAATTACACCAGCGACTAGGTGGGAGGACTTAGATGTGGTGTTGCATGCAATGCCATGTCGTGAGGGCATCTCGTGATGCTGCCCTATAACGGCATGTAAACTGTTGGGGAAAAGAAAGTCACGTTTTCGCCCCAGTATATATATATATATATATATATATATATATATATATATACGCTTCTCGGATGAGACAGTCTTTCTGTACAACTTACAGCCCTCCATGCGCATCGTCTAGTGAGGCATCGATATGGAGGAGCACGCATCTTCCACAGAGCTCGCGTTAACACCCCTACAGTCCAACAGCGAAAGCCGTTAAGCCTAATGCAAGCGAATTTCGTCGCCGTCTGTCACCGTACTCTATATAGCCGACGATTTCCCCTCATGCTTGGATTCTCTTGCGAGTGCGGTATTTGTCGCCGTCTGTCCGCCTTTGTTGAGGTCGTTCTTGGTGTTGTACTCGTCGTACCGATGTTGCGCGTGGTCCTGTCAACCTCGTGCATTGTCGTCTATCACTATCATCTTGTGATATCACTATCATCTTGGGATACCACTATAACTATCATCATTGTTATAGTCTTTGTACTGCCGTCGTCGTTGCTTTTTTTTTTGTCGTTGTTAACTTCCGTCGTCGTAAGCGTCACTATCGCGTCGCTGTCATCGTCATTTTTCTTTTATTGCGTTATAGCTGCCGTGATGCCTTGGGTCTCACAAAGAGGAGCTAACCAGCGACTGCAGTAAGCATCAATGCAATCTTTGCACTTTACGCTGCTATACGTCACAGTTAATTATTTTCAGAGGCTGAGTTATAGGGTTGCCTAAATTGTCGGCAGTACGTTCGTATCACCTCTTACGATCATTCTTTAACAGTTGAACCTTTTACATACAGTCAAACCCAATCATAAGTAACCCGGGTACAGTGAATTCCGCTCTATGTTAAACACGCAAGACACATTTAGCAGCATTCGCTAAAAAATGAATTTCTAAAAGCTAACTTGACTCCCTGCACAGTGGATATTTGGAATTCCGAGTGCCTGCGAACCACTCCATTGAATGTTCTTCTTGCTTGCTTTTTTTATCATGGGGCTGAAACGTTTGACATTTTCTGCAGGCGTAATCAGGTAAGATGCGATACGACGCACAACCCGATAGACAGCAATAGACGATTTCGAGTTTCTGCGTTTACCTACGCATGCTGCCGCGTGAGTCATGCTGCCTTAGAGTGCTTCGACACTGTCGAGCAGGTTCGTTCTTTCGTTTATAACGAACTCGTCATAATATGTAAAATTCAAGATTTTTATATCCGGGTTCTCATTTATCGAATTATCTGACATCGAACCATCTTAAGCGCAATGACGAGTTCGTTACAGCCGGGTCTGACAGTATGACATAGCTAGAAAATGATGATGAAATGATCGGCAACAGTTTCATCAACATCCAAATAACGCATTAGTTAGTGCGACAATGTCAGTTGAAATAGTGTGCTCCAGATATTAACGCATAGGTTACTTGGCCGTTTCAGCTTGAGCTATAGCTTTTTACAACCCGCCTAGACATTTTAAAACCTAGAATGCCCCCATACGGAACTTCCGGAGAAGTAATACCAAATAAATTCCACCTCAGTGCTTTTCCGTCAGTTGCTTTTTCGATCGGAAATATTATCCAATGGAAACCCATTCCGACTGTCACGTTCTCTTTCCTCTCTTCACAATCATAAGCGAAACACTGTATGCTATCAAACCTATCGCTCGAAATATATTAAAGAAATAAATAACAAACCTTCTCTTACCGCACGGCTGCAACGTAAAGGATGTCCTTCATCCACTCTTTCATTTTCACATACTGTCGTTGCGTTTTCCTCTGCAAAGTTACGTTTTGAGCAGAGGGCTGCTTCGGCATTTCATCAGGCGTCCTTCGAAACCAGATGAAGTCGTAGCCAGAACACGCTATACGAAACTGCTGCAACAATTTTTTTCTCTTTTTTTTTTTGCTTTTCGGTCTCTCGAACCGGAATAAACAAGACGAGGTGAAGTCGAACTTCACCGCCGAGTATTTGCCTTTCTTGAAGAGAGCCAACGACCGGATATAAAAGAGGACGATGATGTTGAGGCAAAGAAATAGGAGCGAAGGGAAAAGCGGGCCCCGTTGGCGTTTTCATCAGTGCCGGAAAGGTACGTGAGGGGCATTGGGGGGGGGGGGGGGGGGGGGAGCTTGTTGGGCGCAGATGCAGGCGACGTTAGCCGAATGAAAAACCCGTGGTGCTGTGGCTTCTATCCCTCTTTTTTGGCAACATCCCTTTCTAACGTATTCAATTTGCGTCTAGCCTTTTTTACTTGTTCCGCCTTGCGGTTCTCTATAGATGCAGTTCCTTCGCTGCTGCTTTCTTATATGGCAGAGAAGTCATAGTGGAGGTTGGTTGGTTGGTTTGCAGACAACAATTTATGACACTCATATATCGGGCTGCGTCTTTCAAAATGTTTGCCGTTCTTCGTATTGCCAGCACAGAGTTGTCTGGTGGATAGCCCGAGGCCCAGTGGTACACTATAACGCAGTCGATATATCCACGTGTCCAATGAAAGTTTCTCGTTAAAAAGCAAAAAAAGAAAAGTTAAGATAGCCCGGATGTCGATATAACCTTCTTTGTCTTGCTTTTCGTGTTTTCTTATTTTTGGATAGTTAGAGAGAAAAAAAAAGAAAAATTCGCGAAAGTTTGTTGTCGAAGGTGAAGTATTTGTGGGCTAACGAGAATGGATAGGAAGTCTCTGACGGTATTTATATGTACCGCAAAGAGCAAGACGAGCAATAAATGTGCTACATTAGAGCCTTGCAAAATAGCGTTTTCTAGCGGTGAAAAAAAAAAAAGAAAAAGGAAAGGTCACGTCACTGGCTTCACTGTAGAGCACCACTAAAGGATGCAACAAGCTTTTCGTTCGTAAGGATGCTCTTTATTTGTAGTGTCGCTTTGTGAGTTATTTTTGTGATGTTGTCGGTCTTGTTTGCATTATCGCTTTGGGAGTGTCTTTGTTACATCGCCGCTTTGATTTAACGGTATGCTGCAATGGCGTTGTGCGCGTTAGCTGCTGCTCTATTGGCGCGCACAAATTATGTGAATTAGGCGCGCAAAATTATTTGTAACACCCGCCGCTGTTGCTCAGTGGCTATGGTTTTGGGCTGCTAAGCACGAGTTCGCGGGATCGAATCCCGGCCACGGCAGCCGCATTTCGACGGGGGCGAAATGTGAAAACACCCGTGCACTTAGATTTAGGCCCACGTTAACGAACCCCAGATAGTCCAAATTTGCCGAGTCCCCCATTACGGCGTGCCTAATAACCAGGTCTTGGTTTTGGCACGTAAAACCCCATAATTTAATTTCGCTTAAATAAAATTATTTGTAACCTTAACACTTGTTCACAAGGCAAAGAGTAGCCGGTCCTGTATCTGTGAGCGAGTTACGTGCTAGGTAACTCGCACAAATCACATCAATAAAACAAATAAACTCAATCAAACAAATCACAACAATAAAAGTCACATCAATAAATAGACGTCCTGAAGGGTCATGTGGGTTTGCGGGAAGCGTTACTTGCACAAGGGAATGTGCACTTCTCTTTTTTCTTTTTGCTCTTACCACAACCACGACGCCCCTATCGCTTGTTTTTTCAGCCGAACTAGGGGTCATGCACGCATTAACCGGGCGCTTGAAAACGCGTAGACTTAGTCAAGTGACGCGGGCGTGTTTTTCAAAGCCAGCAAAGACCGCTTAAATGTCACTCACCCGTCTAGTCCCTCTAGATGTAACGTGCCAGCACCGTGGTTCGCGAGGCGCCAGCGCAAGTTCTCCAGCGTGTTTTCCTTCGTTATGGACGTTTGCCGCTCTAGGGGCGCCCGTTAAACACGGCAGACGGCATGCGCACTTGGTTTCAGTCAAGTCCAAGACTGCGTCACTCGCTGCTTGCAGACCACTCTCGCGCAAGCGCGAAAGAACAGCACCACTCTCGCCTCGTGACAGGCGACAGACTGCCAGAGCTCAAATAAAGCTGGTTGCTTGCGGTTAAGAGGGATGCGCACCCCGTAACAGCAACTGCGTGCAGTGAAGCGAAGAATGCGATGGACGCGTCTGCCAAGCAAAAAAAAAAAAAAAAAGACTACACAGAGTAAGCAGCCTCACGAGCTAACGGCTGCGCTAAGCCAGCGCCACTGCAATGTATCCTTTCACATGACCTGATCAGTCCGGTTACATAACCGGAATGTTTACATCAGCAATGCTCAACATTCGGTTTCGCTTAAACTACACTGGGCGCTACTGAGCAACTGAGCGACAGGTAACATCGTTATCGGCAACGTTACCTTGTGAAGCACCTATATTCTATCTCCATTCATATTTTTTCTTTTTTTTGAGCAAAGTACTTACGTAAGACGCAATGGGGATGAAGCGGACACTGGACATGAAGCGGACACTGACACAGGGCAGCGCGGCCGCTTCATATCCAGTGTCCGTTTCGTCCCCGTTGCGTCTTACAGTACTTAGTGCAATAAAAATGAGTACACACCAACTATCCCAATTGCATGCGCTGCCGGAATGCCTATAGTTGCCCGGGAGTGTCCACTGAATCGGCACAAAGAAAGTCGCCTGCGTATTCCAGGGACAGGAGGATGCCTCCCTCCCTGCAATGCTCCTCTAATGATTCCGTGACGGCAGTTTCCATTCAGTCGGCGCCACGTGATCAGTAGCGGGCTATAGATGTTCCATTGTCGATTAGTACATATTTCGTGAAGTTGCGCTCTTGACGCGTGCATCTGCTGGATCTGAGCCCTGGAACTGTTGAGGCTTTCTGGCCCCGTAACGAGCAAGTTTATCCAGGAAGTGCGCCGTGGCAAGAATAATTTTTTTGTTCTCAGATCCTGCAGATGCATCTGTAAGAACAACTCCAGGAAAGACGTACTCATCAATAAAGGAACATCTATACTCCCTGATAAAAAAAATGACGTACAGCGCGAAGGACAAGGACTGCGAAAGACGACATACACAGCGCTGTGTATGTCGTCTCTCGCAGTCCTTGTCCTTCGTGCTGTACGTCATTTTTTATCGTGAATTTACCAACTAGCCCAAGCAACGGCCCTAGTTCATCTATAGTCCCCTTCTGATCGCCCTCCGAGCTATGCCGTGCGAAGGGAAACTTCTTCACGGATGGATTAGTGGCGCCCAACGATGGGCGAGCCCTTCTCCATAGCTTGGAATACGCAGGTGGCTCTCGTTATGCCGATTCACAATACACGAGAAACCACAGCCTTTCTTGCATTGCACGGAGTAGGTAGAAAAACACACAGGTGCTTCCCAAGGTCATGTTATCGAGAGCGATCGTACCTGTGGCTACTACAGCACAGCTCTGTGGGCGCCTGAGCTCATAGAGGCGTCGTTTTGTTTCAAAACCCCATGTTTAAAGAAATGAACAGCGCGAGTAAAAAAACGAGGACATGAAAAAAAAAAAAAAACGAAAGTGCCCGCGCTAACTTCCAACTGCGTTATCGTTGTCATATCGACGACATGTGTAATATCAAAAATGCAAGAAAACGTCGAGACGGAAAGAGAAGCCAGGGTGGAAGTATGCCAAGTACTCATAAAAAGTGTAATATTGTTACTTCTTTTTCTTTTATACTTTATGCGAATCTGGCGATCGGGTCTAAAATGTAAATGGGCTCCAGCGAATTACGCACTCCGAGCTGGAGATTTTTCTCCTTGTAGCGGTCCGAAAACTAAAGTGCCGCCGTCAAACTACGCCGGGACGAACGTTAACCAGGAAGCTCCTCGCGCGATAAAATTGTGCCATTCGCACGTATTCCGATGGCCTTATCTCTGGTTCTCATGATTGACCATGCAGCGTACGTGTTCAGATTTCTTATGAACAGCTTTGCGAGTTGCACCCCGGATGTTGTTGCAACGCCACGCTGCGCATTTCTGGGATACGCTGAGCATGCGTGCATGCTAAAAACTGGCGCTAGCGCCAAGCAGACGGCGTCGAATGTTGCGGCAGACGACGCTTGCAGCAGTGCAGACGGTTTTGACAAACTGAGCCCGGCAAGGCAGAGCCGCAATATATACTTCCCGGCCAGACGATCGGCTAAAAGAGTGTTTTTTGGCACGCGAACGGTACACCCTTTCAAAATGTATGGGTCTGGCCGGGCTCATATCACTGGCGTCTGACACGTGGCTTTTTCGGTTCGCGAACGGATCGCGAATGCTAAAGGTAAATGGTTTCGTCGAAGCGCAACGGGAGAGTTTGCGTGCGAGAGTTATTTCTGGCTTTGCTGTAATCCACGAGGCGGTGCCCTCAAATGCAGCCTCCGTGAAAGTGTCACTAGCAGACTGCTACTGAACTGCCATATCGTATTCCGGTTTATCTCGGGCGTTTTCTTCAGATTTTGGTGGTTAGCATGTCTTCGGTGGTTGTGCAATTAAAGCAGAGGCAGGAATTAAGCCTCCGGCATTAATTCGGCAACATTCAGTCTATGCATCACACCGACCATAGCTCATATCACTCATCGAATATTGGGGACCAATACTTGCCTGCCAAAGAATAGTCACCCAAAGTTTCACTGCAATGACGGACCACAGTGGTCTGGCGAACAAATGTTAACTGAACAAGACTTGAAAACCATAGGATAACGTACAAAGATTTCTCCCCGCAACGTCTGCGGCCACAACCTCACCACCAACAACGATGTCCATTAATGAGTGACCACCAAAGATTGACTATGTTATGGCGCTTACCGCTAAACTTTATTCAGCAGATGCAGTTTTAATGCCTTACAAATAAATGCTACTGGGTACTTCTGTATTAAACGTTTGATCACTTGAATAGTTCCCACTACTCGCAAATTTCGTCATCAAGGCTTACTCGCCAAAGGCGTGGACTGGGCCCACCACTGACTGGACTTCAGAGAGCGGAGCAAAATCGAATGTCGTATGCATCTCGTAGTACATGCGGACCGAAACACACACTTACCTGTCTGTAGGTGTCGAGGGGCCGGCTCCGCGGACTGCAGGTACGACATCTTTGGGTAGCCTCTTGGCACGGCGTAAGATACGTACACTCTTTGGGGTGTGGACAGCGCACCTTGCAGGAAGCCCCGATAACGTCCCCTATTTTGAAATGTCGCCGCGCGATGGCTCTCCGACCACACGTCCGTCATGCGAGAGGTGGCACTGCTTTTCTGTGAGGAATTTGCCGGCGCGCTGTTCAAACGTACTTCGCAAATAACCTGAGCACCGCCAAATTTCGTCACTTGCGAAGCCGTCGCACCACGCCAGAGCAACGCGCAGAAGACAGCGGCGCCTCGGCCGCTCACAAATCGGGAACATTCGCGCCAGTCCTGTGCGCGATAAGCGAGCTGACTGCCTGCCAGTTGCCATGGTGACGACAGCATTTCCTTTCGTTCTACTTTTCGCTTTTATGTTGCGGTTATTTTTCTTTTCTTTTTCACAGGATGAAGGCTGCTATCATCGGTCAGCTTAAGGGTAGCGTGACAGGACATCTTATGGACGCGCTCGCGGAGGCATTCGTTGCGACGTGCCCGCACCTGAAGAGCATATGTTTTGGCAGCGCGGTGCCGGGATCGAGGTGGGCTGGCCACGAGAGCACCATGAGCAAGCATTACGGCGTTCGTGTGCGAACTATATGCCGATACGCAAACGAGCAGGCTTTGGCGCCGGCACACGATGGCGGTGGCGGCTCACTGATGACCCTTTCCCGTAGGGGTCGGCATATACACGAGGGAAACGACTCACAAGGCGCCACTCAAACTCTGCACACTTTTTCCTCGAGAGATCCCGAAACTACCAGTTGCCGCAGAAAGTCGCATGCGTATAGCTTGCAATTTGGTCTGCAAACGAAGTGCAATTTGGTCTGCACTGGGCTTCATACAGGACCGCGAGCTTTCGCATACGACTCAGAACCAAGAGTTTCAGGCTCAGCTAACGAGAGTTCTCTTGCTGGCATCCCGCCTTCGCTGTCTGTCCCTGGCCTGGCGTCGCAAGCCTCCGTAGCTCGCGATGAAAGGCGGATCGTTCCGTTCAACGCGCTCGTTACCGAAGCAAGTCCGTGAACCGTAATTTTCGGCGTCATCCGCCGCAATTATCAGACCGCGATGGACCTTTCGTGTTTTTTTTTTTTTTTTTTAATCTTTCCGTGCCATCGGCTCCGAGAGTTCCGCCTTTGCACGCCCTTCTCGTTGTGCCGACGTCTGCTTTTAATGTGCTTGAAGCGACCGGCGGGAGTGAACGAGCTCGTATGTTGTCTCCATCCCTCAGGTATAGAAAATTTTGCTTATCCATCACTCATGAAGGTGGATTCGTTGCTCGCATGCCAATTTTTCTTTGTGTCTTATCACGTGTTGCGTTTCAGTATTTGTAGCATTTGTGACGTTTGACAGACGCGTTTCTTCTTTGCTCGACGTTTTGTGCGTTGAATATTTCCTGTGTTTGTGACATTCCCCGATGTGTTTCTTCTGCCCTTGCGACGACCTTCGGCTCACGACATTTCTACCTTCGCGTTACCTTGGTGTCTTTCGTTTTCCGATTGCTTCTGGCTCTCGAAACATTCTGTTCACAGGAAGAATGGCATATGTTTACAAAATGGTTCTGGGTATCAGGAAGAACTTGGAAAATCTATAATTATCATGGAATTTGTTAGTTCCGTAACTGTATGGAAAAAAAAACTTTTTTTTTCATTTGCGTTTCATTTGCATTGAATAAAAAATATTGGTACCTAACAGTGGTCATGAGATGCCTAGTGGTATGTGCAGAAAGAAGTGAAATTCTTAACTGAACGTAGGCAATTTTCTAATAATGGCACCTTTTCCTGCTCTTTTGAGTGCATGAGACTGGTCGGGTGATTGCAGTATCGCGAAACACATGATTCCGTCAAATGTCATAGCGTTTTCCAACTAACTTATAGCTTACTGGTAGCAGTTGTTGAATATTATGAGCTGGCAGTAACTTCGCAGGCTATAGACCACCATTTTCTTTCTTGCTCTTGGACCGCCTGAATCTTGGGCTGCCTCGGAATCTTAATAAAGGCAGTCGGGAAAACCGGGAAACATTAGGGAACTTGAAAGTCTCAACGTATTCGTTGATTGATTCCTTGATGTTATTCGCAACAAAATTTTTACAAGAAGGCATTATAATAGCGCAAATGAATCCCTAGCCTGACGCTATCGGAAATAATTCGGATGTAAGTAGGAAAAAGAGCATATCGCACACTAAAACTACAAGTCTGCGTAAAAACTGCATACACGTTGAAGGCAAACTAAGTCATTACGTAGCGAAACAAAAAGAAAGGTCACAATCACGTTTTCGAGCGTCGTGTTTTTTTGAGACACCCTGTCGCTCTTACAGGAGCCCACTGCGACTGAACTGACGCTCGCTGTTTAGTACATACCGTGCCTTTCGGAACACGCAGGTCATCGTGAGTATACTTGCCGGGAAGAATTAGGGGAGGCCGCGAATATTTTGCGCCGTCGCCGACGGTGGGACCCGGGAATAGCAAGCGGCGAGACCTTGGCGGCGCGACCTTGACCGCGGCTGCGGCACTGCCAAACGGGTGGCGCGACCACGTCCCTAAAATAAGCGCCGCACACAGACACACCACACATCACGCAGCCAGCCGAAGCATTTTACTGCCTGTCGCACTCACTGCGCGTCAGAAATGCAAGGAGGGGAGGGGTGGGTGGGGGAGCGGCGCAAGAGATATCGCGTCGGCGGGAAGCCCCAGCTAGACAACGTGGAAGTCTCGAAGACGATGTCGTGTCTTTACTCGTTCACGTCGTGTGATTTATTAGTGTTCAATTCCTGTCGATTGCATATTTTCGCACTTCGTTATGCCTTCGCTTGTTTGCTCACTTGTTTGCGCATGTTATTCAGTTTTGATTAGTTCTTCTGTTCGTTACTTACCATTCTTGCCAACTCCCTGTATGTGTATGTATTGTTTGCTTATATTTCGCGATTGATTCTGTTCGCTTGTATTGTATGCCTGCATTTCGCGATCGCTTCTGTTATTTTGTATTATTTTTATGCACATTTTAACAAGAGGCACGTCCCATTGCAGTGTTCACACTAATGGACCTCTTTCTGTATACCTTTCTCCATATGTAACACCCCCCCCCCCATGTAACGTTCAATAAGCTCAAACTCCAACACCCATGGGTTTGCGTGGTAACACTCGCACGACTCACCGTATAGTCTATAAACAGGGGAGTTGCGCTCGCCGAGCTTTATTACGACGATCCCCGCCGACTACCCGGACTAACAATCCGGTATAGTTGCGCTGGTGGTTGCAGACTCCGCTAACCTGCTCTCGCGTGATGCAGGATTCCTCTTATCAGCACAGCCAGGGCATAGGCAATCTTCATGACACGAACGTTGTGCGACTCTGTTACGCTTATACTGACAAATTGCCCCCACTCCGGAATTGGGCCCTTCACCTTAGGAAAGTAGGACCGTTTAAATACCGGCCGAATATACGCACGGTGAGAAAAACCTGCACAGTCCGAATGCGTTCTATATAAGTGATGCGCAATATTTTGCAACTCCCACACTATAGTTGGACCCGCCGGTGATGGCGGACCTCGCCCTACGAGTGGAAATAAAGCAGGATATATCACGCGCTGGCGCCGCTGTCCTAGCTACCAAATCTCACTTGCCACGTACTCGATGTTTGCAGGTTTACTCTCGGCTCAGGGGTGCCGTGAGCGAGAGGTCGGCCATCCTGTATTGGGCAAGCATCACTAAACGCTTCATGCGCGTTAACTGTACCATAAAGAAGTTAATAAGTGCCCCAATTAAGCGAGAAAATTGGTGTTGGCTTGCCAGAGTATTGCATTGACTCCAACATTCTTCCATAGCACCTTGAAGCTGTGTCCGTCACAGCTGTATATTCTAGTTGCGGTTTGGCCTCGTTCTATTCGGGGGGCCTTAGCTGTCTGCGATGTGCTGTGCTTTCACGTGTGTAGCGGGCGTGGAAGTATATAGTCGCAGTTCTTCTTTGGCGCTTCAACACCTCGCATTGTGAATTGCGCCGTTTCAAGTGGTTCCCTGCATGGCATGCAGGGAGCTCTTGCTTTACTTAAACCTAATGCACCAATACAAATTTTACATAAACTAAGTCACTGCCTTGAGGCCATACTTTCATTAGTGCTGAAGGCGTTCCTGGGCAATTTGCCGTGTACTATAGAATCCTGAAGCTAAGTAAGGACTCCATCGAACAGTATACTGGAATAGCCCGTGTGCCTGTGAATGCGTTGGCATATGGGCGCGACATGTGCCTAAATACTACAGGCGAAAGAACCCTTTTTGGTGCCAATGAATAGACAAAGCTCCAGATCATCGACGTATTTCAGTAATTCGTGTATGTCCGTACGAAGAATCCGTCTTATTGATTTACCTTTCTTGGAAATGTGCCGTTAGCCTACAATCCCAACACTGCATATATATTTGTTGAAGGAATGCGTGGGGCCCGTTACAATTATGCGTCGCCTGCGTTGCAACGCGCCGCGCCGCTGCTCTCAGGAGGAAGTTATGCGAAGCTTCGCGATCGTCGGACGTAGAAGGCGATACGAACAAAGAAAAAATCCGCGCACCGCCGCGTAGCGGCGGCATACGAGAAGGCAGAGGTGTACAGGAGGACATTAGCGGCGGTGCGACCCTGGGACAGGGTAGGGAAAAAAATTGAGTCAGCTGAAGGCGTTTCAGGTTACGGCGGCGCGTGCTTTGTTGGGTAAGAGCCGGCCGGGGGCGGCCTATGTAGAGCCGTCGTTATATGCGCGGGCGACCCGTGTTCCAGACGACCGTGTAGCAGACGGTCGTGTAGCAGACGACCGCGCGTGTGTAGCAGACGAGGGAAATGCCTCATCAGGAAGACATGAAAGGAACTCCCTTTGCGTGGCCGAAGGGCGCGCCCCGTAAGTATAACGCGCCTGCTTTGGAGGCCGCCTCGCAGCGCTTCTGATGCGCAACGTCGCTTGCGTTTGAGGGCGGCAAGCGAGAGCGACGCGATACGCCGTGGGCCGAGTCAGAAAAGCGTGTGCCGCCGCTGAGGCCGACAAGGACGGCGCTCTCTCGTCAGAAAAATAAAATGCGCGCCGGACTGCGGAGCCGTCGTCTGCCTTGCTCCGGTGATCTTCTGCTTTCTCCTTTGGCCGTCTGCGCGCGTGATGCGCCTGTCGTCTGCTCGGAGCCCTCGGAGCAAGCAGACTCACCCTCGTGCAGCCTCGTGCCAAAAGGACAAACCAGTGCATGTTGGTTGTGTCAGGTTTCGCTATGAACGGGGGCACTCTTTCTAAGAAGAGTGGATTAATTGCCCTGATCACGTGTTGGTGATAGGATATACTCGTCTAGCTGTGTTTTGCGGAAGCTGTGTTTCGCGGCAGCATAGTATTTACGACGCGATGACATATGGCGACGACTTTGCAAGATAGACGGCGAGAGGCTCTGCTGCTTCTAAATTAACAAAAGCGCGGGTTTCACGTTGCGATGGAGATTACGCGTGACGGAGCAGTGATCTTGTGGAACGTCTTTATTAGTGTCCAGGGTCACTTTCCCTCGTGCGCTGGAGCAGCACAGAAAATTGGTGAGATGGTCTACTCAGCGCTCATCGGGATGAGAATTGTGTCCGTCAAAGCGATTGAGATAAAAGAATATGATGCTCATTTTTTTAAATAAGATACTTCTATTGCACCGTGTCTTTTTCATAGAGCAATAACTAAATGAATTTGGCAAGGAGGCGTCTGTGAACACGCATGAAATGCTAATGGCCTAAAAAAGAAAAGCATATCTTACACATTCCGAAACGCTGCGACAGACAAAGCGATACGCCAGTTTATTTCGTTGTGGGTGATCTGGGCCATTATGTGTAAATTGGTGGCTACTTCATTATATTTACAAAGTGGAGGTACCTTAGCACTTGCCGGTTCCAGTTCCGCGATTGGGAAGGGTTCGATAAACCAACCGATTAATCCGGTTATTAGCTATTTTTGTAAGTAAATACTGAATCAGTAATTACGTAACGATGGCTGCTACCCCCCACAATAATATCGTGTCGCCGGAAAGCTTATAGTCTTTAAATACGCTGTTTCGCGGAATTAGATGAACCTTCGCTGAAACAGCTGTGGCCGCTGGCACAACGGTCAGCATATTTCGTAGGTGTCTCGCAGGTCTGCAGGCCGCGTAAGGGAATTAGCGCAGCACTAATTGTCTTTATTGCGGGCGTCATTTTGACCATCTATGCTGGAATTCGCAAAGGTTTTCGTTCGAAAGTAACATTCGACATTAGCCGGCCGCCTTCGCTAATGATGTTCACCTTTGGGCATTTTTATGGAAATAAACAAATGAAATGAAATAAAAACGTGTCGGACAGCCCGATTGACTGGCATCTACTCTTACGAACAGATATAGCATGAGAGCTTTATTGTGAATACGAGCATGTAAGATCTCTGACCATCTCTTCTGTTATAAATGGGGCTCTGAACTCGGAACGACTGTTGTTCAAACCGGGTGTTTTCGTTGAGACGACAGGGTAACTGTCTCGGGGTTAAGCGGACTTCACTACGTAAAAGAGAAACATATAATCTTTCTTCGTTATTCTACGCCCGATTCGCAGCTGCATCCGCTGCAGTGTTTTCGTGAATATAGCGGTGACCTTGTATACCTACTGAAACGCCATAACGCGATTCCTTGCACTTGCTTTTCGGAAGCTCTTCCGGCGTTTCGCACGACAGTACGCGCATGTAGTGCTGTACGTTTCTCATTCAAATAATGGTGTGTAACATCTCAGAGCAACACCAAGGGCTAATGAAGAACACCGTTGTGGTTAGGAGGAGGGGGGGGGGGGGGGGAAGGTGTCTACGGATCAAGTTCTACTATCCGGGGTTCTTGAACGTGCATCTAAACCTAGTCATTTATACACGAGCATTCTTTATTATTTTTTTTTTTTTTTGCATTTTGCGCATACCCAAATAGAGCCATCGCGGCAGCGGGCGTCGAACCCGCGTCCTTCGCGTGTGCTCGGCATCAGAATGTCGCTAAGCCACAAGCCACCGCGGTGGGTTGCTTTTCGTTGTATATATACGCATAGTACACTCTTACATATTTCTGTGTCTGAATGCAAGTGGTTGCAGGTCCAACTGTGTTCATGTTTTCGTGCTGTACTAGCGTTGTCCAGCTGTGTGTGTGTGTGCGCGCGCGCGTGTGTTTGTGTGTGTGTGTGTGTGTGCGTTTGTGCGTGCGTGTGTGTGTGTGTGCGCGTGTGTGTGTGTGTGTGTCTGTGCGTGCGTGCGCGCCCTTCTGCACTGGTTTTTATATTTGCGCAGTCGGCCGTGGCGCATTGCACTTCGTGCAAGCGCGTTCTGCCTTATCTAATCGCGCTCCTCGACGGTCCCTCGTGAGCAGACCACGGCCAGTGCGACGGCGCCGCTCTGTGTGGCGGAGTCCTTCGCCCCAGAGGCACAGATAGATTAGGAGAGGCCGCTTGCAGTTGTCGCTCGCCCATCTAGTGAAATGCACCTCTCTCTCTCTCTCTCTCTATTCGGTTGATATGCATGTTCTTGCTTTGATCATGCGTAGTGTTTGATGCGAGAATTACTAGATGCGAATCCCGTGCCTGTGTCTTGCGTGCCCCTCCGTCGTATGCACACAGCAGCCTATAGAAACCCAGTTGGCGATTACGAATACGAGTGCGTTAACAAGGTCGCCTTCGAAAGTCCTCGTGGTTCTTTGTGTTTGTCTTCGTGGAGGTGATATTCAGCAATTCGAATACTTGCTGCAGTTCGTTAGCCTTAAGTTCCGATTTCTGCCGCTTGGTTGTCTCGACGGCATTGAAAGTAATTACTTTTTTTCTTCTTCTTCTCTTATATGGTGTCGACGATTGACTTCAGAGGAAGCTTTAGCTGAGGAGCTCCTATCTACGTGCATGAAAAAGAAGAAATCGTTCTTCTCGGCAACCATGCTGCCTCGATTTTGAAGAGGCTTGTCGGATTTAAACCGACAAGAAAATTTAGCAGCATTAGGTATCGGGATATCCAATTGAAAAAACCTCATCCTTTTTTTTTTACAGATATTGTTGAAAATTGCAATATCGAAAGAAACTCAAGTACTAAATTTTCAACTCTAGCCCAGTAAGAAATGATGATATCATAATATTGTGAATTGCGTCTTTTAGGACATCAAAAGTGAACGAAATTGACAGATTATACAACGCAGTGCAATATATCGCTAATTTTTGTGTAGAACATTTGCAAAAACACCCTCTTGAAGACGAAGAATTACGCGTAAACTGTAAATTCATATACAAAATTTGCCCGCTGTAGATGTTCTGATATGGGCAATTTACAGAACTGGGATATGTGTTTTTGGGAGCGGGGTTACAGATTTGTAAACTTCGTGCATCTATTTCGTTTCAAACTTGCCAATCATCAAGAATTCATGTAAAAAATTTTATGCTTTATAAAAAGAATTCTGCTTTATAGGGTCTTTAGACTTCAAATGTTTCTCTCGAATACATCAGATTTAATGCAAATCGGTCGACCGGTTGTCTCATAAAATAATCTCTGCGTTTTACGTGTATTTGATTAGGCAAATCGCAGTTGGCCCCGAGCAAAAGCTTCCTCTTAAGCGGTTAGGGGAAACGGCACCGGTCACATCGGCCTAATGAGTGTGTGACGTAAGAATGCAAAGAAGACTTCGATAGAGGCACAATCACGAAACGGTGGGTGATGGCGTCGAATAGGTAGAAACCAGAAGCCCTTTACCTGTATATATTGGCAGCGTACTATATATTCCAACTTAGAACGACAGAAAGCTGAGCTAGTTGGTAAGAATTCATAATGCAAAAAAGGGGGTAAGGCGTGCAGACACGGACACGCGAGAAGAGAACGCGTTCACGTTGTCGAGTTCTCTTGTGTCCGTGTCTGCATGCGTTACCCCCTCTTTTGTGCTATTCGGACACCGCCGGTAAATTTCTGCCGTTGAAGACGATAACTCACTAGCGATAAAACGCAATCAAAACTTCTGTACCGCTCTTTTCCAGAACGTAGCGCCGAAGACTTGGGTGCCGACTGCTCCAATAGTATCATGAGTCTCGCCATATTTTACCAACAGAGAGATGTTTTTCGTTCTCAATACGATACGTACACCAGCCTCCGCCGGATATCTCAGTGTGCGCGCGTGCGTGCGTGCCAGTACGCGGTGTCAGTTTGGAGAGCCCGCTGCCGTGGCCGCGGTCGACACCTTGAGTGCAACAGCACTGGACCAGACGTGAAACTCGGCCGTTGAAACAAGTCCCGCAGCTTGGAATCCGCGTCATGCTTGCGTGAATTGCCAGTCTGTGCACGATCGCGGAAACGTCAATAACGACCGCGTGCGACGCTTACCTTACTCCACGCCCCGTGAAGCAAACGCCATTTGCATGTTTCCTCGCGGGGTGCCCGCTTATCACGGGGACAAGAACACGTGCAGACTTGGCCTCTGCTGCGATTGTATCTCGTGTCCGCGGCCGTGCTTACCCATACCGTACAGCTTGCAGGCGCCCGAGGAGCGCAGCGGGGGCGATATAGCATTCGCGAGACGGCGCCAAGCGAAAGCGTGTCGAATTATTAGCCTCCGCCCAAACACGCGCACTTGCGCGTCGCCAGCCGGATAAGTTCCGCGTGCTCGATCTGCGTGCTAGATTGGTGTCGCCATAGTTTCCTGCGATCACTAGAGGGAGCTCTGACGCTTGCGTCTGTAACTACTTAAGACTTAAGAGTTAACTACTTACTTAAGTAACTACTTACTTAAGTAACTACTTACTTAAGTAACTACTTAAGAGGAAAAAACGAAATCAGGAAAGAAACAATTTATGATAACTCAAAGGGAAGGTCATTACTTTTCGAAGCGAGATCGAGATGCCTTAGAACACGCACCTATAAAGCGAGATATAAGAAGGAAGAGGAAGCATGTGCTTGCTGCGGTGAAGCTAGGGAAACGATGGAGCATGTTTTATTAGAATGGGAAGACGTCTGCCCATCGGTCGATTTAGGTACCACTGGCCTCCTTGAAGCCCTTGGGTTCAGCGAGAGGAGGGGGAAAGTAAACATGTATACAGTAGACATTAGTAAGAGGCGATTCGAAGATTGGCGGAAGAAAAGTAGGGAAACGGCAAACAACAAAGGAGTACAAAAACAAACTTCCTAATAGGCGTTGAGAAAGTTGTGTGACGAGAATTCTTCGCGGCTTTTTGTTCATTTCCTTTTTTTTAACATAGGTAGGACACCAGGCAATATAGTAACAAGAACTTGGTGGCGCAACCCACCGCCCGGTTCCAAAGGGGACGCTCATAGCATCCATCCATCCATGCATCCATCCTACAAGGAGCTACGAGTACGGCGGTTCATCCAGCATGAGAATTACGGGTTAGTGGATGGAATTTGCCTAAAAGTTGTCCTTCTGTCTTGAAACGGCTTTGCGACTTTTGCAAATTGAGCTTTTTCGACGAATTGTATACGAATTGTATACGAATTGTCGCGGTAGGAATCGAACCAGGCCTCAGGAGTGCGACACAGGCACGCTTCCCTGACACCACGGTGGCTCCACGGTTTTAGTTGGCGAAAGATGTGACCTATAGTGCGGGCGTCAGTGGGCACGTGACGGCGCAGCCAATGGGGAGGAGGTGGCGCCACGTCAGGAATGCATGAATCAGTGTGTTCAATAAAAATAATTAATGTCCGATTGAACGCCGCTGAGTGGTCCTTCGAGTTATGAACTCTTCGAGGGCAAGTGAGCGCGTTGAGACGCTTGGCGCGTTTTCACTTGGCCTTACCGAGGCGCAGATAGGAATGCAGGCAAGATCTTGCGCGGACAAGGAGTGCGCGGAAAGAAACAGTTCCCCAAAGGGGACCATAATGCTTATTATAATAATTATTATTATTTGTTTTGAAAACATATATACATTTGACAGGAAAGGGAAAGTGAGGAGCAGCCTGGAAACTCCCATCGGAAGGGGCACGACACCTGCCCACTTTTCAGAAAGGAGGACTCAGAAACATAGAAATGGAAGGTAGGAAGGAGTGGATGAAAGAGGAAAGAAAGAACAAGATGACAAGTGACAAATAATAAAGCAGAATACGCACAGTACAGCTGACACACAGTAAGGCTGGTCACCGAAGGTCACGCTACTAAATAATGTTAAGATGGAAGAAACAGTGTCTGAGTTACAAACTTGAACATAAATTAGTTATTTCTAGAAAAGTAAGGAGAGCGTGATGAGCCTCATCGCTTCGAGTCGCACAGCCACTCGGGTACAAACATCCGTCGAGTGTTGTACACACCGCAGGCTAAGGAGTTGATAGTCTCTCACTAACGACTTGCGCTACGCATTGAAAGCGGGACACCACAGTATCAGGTGCTCAAGTGTGTCGCAGCAACCGCAAGACCTACATACGCGATGAAATGGCCACACGTTCTTGTCTGCATAAACGTTCGCACACGTTCACACAACGAACCCTTCGCTTGAGTAGTGTTGCGCTCTAGCGCGACTTGGCTAGCCTCGACCGTGAACACGGGGCGGAAACGTTCCATTTGCGACACGCTGGTCCGGATGCCGCTTGAGTAGGTGGCGACGAATCAACAGACGAGCGCCGTCAAGCTTGCACAAGATTCACGAACCGGTACCTTCGTTATGTGCGCAAGTTGAAGCCAGCTGATCAGCCTCTTCATTTCCGGCTTTATCTACGTGTGACGCTATCCACTGGGTAACGAGAGATACGACACGTGATGTAACTTTCCCTGTGTTTGCGATGCTGCTCACAACTGGACAAAAAACCTGACTGCGTTGCAATCTGGTAAGGGCAGCGCAGGAGTACGTAGAGACGGCGCTCTTCGATGCGGTTAACTCCTCTTGCACGTATTTCAGCGCGATATTAATTGTTGCTATAGCTCCGCAGTTGTTGATGAGGCTGGAGGGGCTATATGAAATATACATCGTACTTGTGTCGAAGGGCAGAAAATAGCTGTATAGGCGCCTTCACTGTCACTGCGTACAGATGCATCTGTGAATACTTGAAGATAATCTGGAACACTTTCGCATATGTTCTACTGAGCCATGGTTGGAATACTGCCGGAACAGGCATATCACACTTTTTGTGTATGTCAGGGATTCTGAGATAAATGCGGAGTACGTGTTTGGTGATATCTTTCGGAGGTGGAGGCGTAATTGAAGCAGTATCTTCGGAAATGCCAGCAATGCTCGTAAATAATGCTGGCATTTTTGACATGCGAGATAACGGGCGGTGAATGAGACGATCAAGGAGCGATTGGCCATTCGATGCGCGGTGCAGACGCTCAATCATGCATACATGCATGATTGAGCGTTTTCGTTGTTGATTGAGCTTTTTCGTTGTTTGGTTACATGCAGACGCTCGATCATCGATCATGCATGGTAACCCATACATCATGCCTGAGAGTACAGGTGACTGGTACACCTGCAGAGCCGTTGTTTGGTTGCCCCCGGCACCTCTAGCAGTCAAGGCGGCCACATACTTAAGGGGATATTGCTATTTGCGTCGTACAGATTTAACGGCAGGACGCCAAAAGATGCAATCATCTACAATGAAGCCCAAATAACGGTGTTGTCGCACCTAGCTTATCGGCTTCTCTTCAAAGGACAATCGGCTCATTGTTCGACGAGCGCGTTGTTTAGGATGATATGCTATTGCAGCCGACTTAGCAGGTGATATCTTCAGGCCAGCTTCACCCAATCACTCCGAAATCACGTTCAGAGCTCTTTGCGAGCCTGCACGAAGCCGCGGACCAAGGTGCAAAATGCAGCTAATCCACAGAGCAATGTCATCTGCATCAGATAGCGATGCCCAAAGGGAAGTCACTGTGCCGACGGATTCGCATTCCCACATGTAAGGAGTCATACATGGGCCCTATAACGTAAAAGTATTCCAATATGTTTTCATTCCAATCGCCTGACGTCAAACTTGCGTAACTGCCGAAGCAAGCATCGGGCGGGGAACCGCAGGGTTGTCTGAACAAACCAATCAAACGCTCTCCTCGTCTTTAGGAGGTCAATTTTTTTTACTTTAAAAAAACTAATAACATTGCCTAGACTGAGCGGCTTGTCTTATCTAATTGGCTGACAAGAGGCAAGGAGCACGCTCAGGTGGAGAGGGATTCCATGGGGCCGAACCAGTGCACTGAATATCGATAACCGGATGAAGAGGCTAGTGCTAGAGTGTGCGATTGGCCCGTTTTCCCGTAATTATCTTGAGATGGCTGGTCGAAAATAGCGGCGGCATGCAACGGAAGCTTAAGAATGACGCTAAAAGGGCTCCTCGGGGAAGAAGAGTTGGCAGAACGAGGTCCTAAACGTGCCGAAAGTGCTCGAAAACCTTACACGGCCACGCACAAAGCTTTATTGTACGCAAATAAACCCATGCTGCCCGGCAGGTGCGAGTAGCCAGTGCCTGAGCGATCGGCGGCAGGCATCTTTATTCCTTTCAGTACGGGTCAGCCTGCGGCTATTCAGAAAAAAAAAAAAATCAGTTTTGTTCGGCATGTTAATGCATCTTTAACGCGTACACGTCACTTTGACGTGGTGAGTTTTCGGGGTTTTGTGAGGTCACGTGACAGGCGGGTGAAGTGGGTGCAGCCCGAAAACATTTGGACCGATAGCCGAGGGCTAATTGCGAAAAGGCGTCGAATCAGAAATAATCATTTTTCTTTTGTTTGGTCTAATTTTGCATAATTAATGTGTTCAAGTCATATCAGATAGGGAGCTGTCGCGGTTTTCGTGACGCCCCGTGACAGACAGGCGAAGGGGGGGTGGTCCAAAAAGTTCTTGACCAATCGCGGAGTAAAGTTTTTCTTCTTTTTCTTCCTCTTCCGCCGGGTTCTTCCTTCTTTGTGGTTGTTGTTCGCTCTCGGCTCTTCCTGAGCCGATTCCCTGCTCTCTGCTTCGGTATCTCGGCACTAACGATGCTTGACGTCAATCATTCGAACTGATTTATTTACAGGCAGATAGTAACGGTTACAAGGAGTACAAGGAGTTACAAGCAAACAAGGAAAACGGCTTCACATTTACGAATGCGGCTGAGCAAGGCCTCGGAGCAGTCCGTCGCTCCGATCGGGCACCTGACGAGAACGGTCCGTCGTCTCTCAGGCCTCAGCTCACACTGCCCGCTCAGCCGCGCCCATTAGCACCCCCCAGCCAGCCGCGGGACCATGTCCCCGGGCTGCGTAACTCGCACCGGCGGTGGCCGCCGCTCGAGCCCCCCGCGGCGCCTCGGCCCGACGCAAAACACTCCCCAATTACTCCCTTCTCCAGATGCCGCTACAGCGGCTCGCTGCGCGATTTATGGCCCTCGCCAGAGCCAGTGCGCGAGAACCCCTGCCGCTCCCCTTTTTCGCCGAACAGCGTCCGGCCACCGCCTTCCCAAAGCAGGCGCTCTCTGGAAGCGGCCAGGGTGCGAGCCAACAGCACAACATTGCCATGAAACACATACACAAAAACAGAGTGGGCCTCAGAGACGTCGGGGAAGCACGCACTTAAGCAACGATAATAATGCACAAATGGGCTTCACCAAGCCGAACATTCACAACGACCTTACACGCGGATTGCAGAATTGGAATAGAAAAGTTTGGAATTGCTTTACGTTATAGCGCCCCATGTCTCTGCCAATGTTTTGGGTCCAGGACTGTTGTACATAAAATGAAGGAAACTTTCATGTGTTTAGAAATATTTATTTCGACAATAGGAACGCTGAGTCACAATCACGGCATAATTCCACCAGGACGATAACATAAAGAACGAAATGCGGCACGTTTTCAAAGTAGTGTCCGAGTCCTCACTCACCAACATATCACATATACTCACGGAAAGGCAGTTACACATAAAGTAAATGTCACATGTATAAAATGATGTTCCATATATACAGTGTACATAATGGTTATGTACAATGATGATGTGAAAGAATACTACAATTTCGAAGGGATGTGCAGAAGATCCGTATAAACAAAGATTATCATATATACGAGAGCACCTACATTCTATGTGCATTAAATGAATACTTCTGATGGCCTGGGTACAAGAACCAGGCTGGTCGAAAAATTAAGCCATACTATCACAATCCGGCGGCTGTGGACTGCATTTGGAGCCAATCGATATGGCAGGACCACGAGATACCACTTTGTATAACCTCCATAGCTTATCGAGGTACCTACGCAGATTTTCTTGCAATACTCTTTCAAATGGTAGTATTTAGCAAAAAAGTTTATGTGGCGCGATGTAGCTATAGAGCTAGCATGAACCTTTTATCTCAAGTACACTTGAAAATAATGTGTTCTCTATCGCCCCCCCCCCCCCCCCCAATACATATAAAATAAAATAAAGCTCAGCCAGCCTCTAGCCGCAGCCACCGTCGATCCATTGCGTTTTCATTTTTGCTTTAAGTCGTATAAAGCGCTTATTTATTTGTTTTATTGGTCTGCCCACACTGTAGGTATTCATCGGACGAAAAATGAGGACCAACTTCGTAGGCAAAGCAGTCTAACACACCGTCTCAATATGGGCCGAAATTCATTCTTCTCTTTCCAAAGCGGGTTTTCCTGCTTGCTTGCACGCTGTTCTTTTGTCTTGGTTTCGACTGTCACCATGTTTTACATATGTTTGGTGGCTATTTCCAGATTGCCTTTTGTATGAGCGAGCGCATGTAAATCTTGTTTGTACACTTGTTACTGCCTGTCGACGTTACTTGATTCATGTTTACTTAGCCGTTCACTTACGTCCTTAAAGGGACACGAAAGGATAATTTGATATCAATAAACTGTCGCTTCAAAACTACGTTTTTGTTCATTTTGCGGTAGTAGGTTGATTAGCAGAAGAAAAGAAAAAACTAAAGACCATATTTCAATTTTTCGAATTTCGCGCCGAATTTCCAGCTTTGTCGAGTCAGTGTGACGTCTTGGATTTCAAAATATTTTCTCGTATGTGGACCAGACGCGAACCCAGAGAGGGGCCCGGAAGGGCCCGGTGCCCCCCCCTCCCCCTCACCACGATTAAGCGGCATAACCCCCCCCCCCTCCCCCCCCAACTCTTCCCTGCCCACGCCATCACTCCTCGAACACGTTCCTAGAGCGCCGCCAAATCAATGGTGAGACTTGACAGCTATTTGGCGCTGAACATTTTGCTTCCTTTTTCACTCCTTTTGGATGGCGGTAGTCAGCGGCATCTCCTGGGGTGTGAAGGCCAGTTCTCTCATATATTCGGTGCCCGCGCGATTAACTCTATATGCGTTCAGTTGTCACCGTCTATTCAACGGTCACGCGCATCGCTGTTGCTTCGTTAGTTCAACCTTCTTTGTTTAGTCTGATTCAGGGACCAGGAAAAGGACTCTGTTCGTATTCAGCTGGTCTGTATGCTCGTGGAACGAGTTGCGGCCGGAGAAAACGCCAGTTGCGTTTAACTTTTCTTGTTGCTGGTTTATTTCCTCGAGTGACGGCTCGCCGGGACGCCGGCATATCCTCGGAACTATATACCCGCGATATGGGTCAGATAAGGTGGAAAATAAAATAATGCGCAACAGCGTTCGTTATCAAACTCTGCGATAACAGTTAAACCCATAAGAAATATGACTGTCACCCGTTACCTCGTCTGGTTTTTCCCTAATTGTGTAGGACCTTTCGTGCAACATTGGCGACTGGAAAGAAGAGTCGCAAGGGGTTGAGAAATTAAGCTATCTACTAACGGAGAGAGAGCTAAGGCAGCATCCAAACAGGAAGGAAAAGCGAAAATTAACAGCGTTAACCGTTGTTTATGAAGGTATTCATGGATCAGCGTCATTTTACTTAAATAGGAAGCAGAGAAAGCGCCGCAGGAAGTAGAGGACAATTCCGTGTGTTTTGAATGACGCTTCTACAGTTATCAGTCGAGCCGCCTGACGTAGCCACTTATCTGTTGTGCTTATGTGGGTGTTTTTCTAACATTCCGCGGTGGGCTCAGTACGTCTAGAACCGCAGCGTCCTGCGCTCTACCTGGTTGTACGAGACTGATGGTCACGCATCATTACGCAACTTCCCAAATAACTATACGAGTCCGTTATGGCACTTAACTTGGTAGAGCAGTAAACGAGGGATCCAAAAGAACTGTGACTCCTGCGCAAATGTATATTCCTCTATAATTCTTCAATAGCTAAAAAAAAAAAAAAACGCTGCTATAGGCGGATACAATTTAAGTGTGCAGTGAAGCCCCGCCCACGCCCTCATAACCGCCAGCCACTGTTCCTCCGCGAGGCTGAAAATAATTCGTACTTCAAAATTTTCCTGTTGCCCAAATAAGGCGGTAACCACAAAAATAAAAATATTAGCGCGTAATTTTATATTAGCGCGTAATTAGCGCGAAGTGCTCCACTCCGGAGTCTGCAGTCAGCGTCTGCGCCATCTATACTTTGCAAGTCGCTCGCCTGCAGGCTGCCGCTGTGTTGAAAGTCATCGATACACGCCTTGAACGAGACAATATACCTCCCACGATTGTATTCCTCGTTTTCCAGATTTATTCGAGGCTGCAGCGTTTTTTTTTTTTCGTTTTGACTGGAAGGCAGTTTGCCGTGTCCCCGCGGCATGTGGATGCTGCATTCGAGGAGTCCTTGCTGTCGGCGTCTGCGTTTGCAGCACGGTTGGATTCAACGTAAATATTGCTCATATTTGCTGTGCGCAGCGGACTCGGCTCGAGAACGAGTTTCCTGCACCAGAAAGGTATAGAATTTCACCTGCTTTTCAGTTCCTGGTTCCTTAAGAGTGGAGACGTTGGGCACCGGCTCGAGTTATTTCCTTCCGCAATGTACACTCGGCGTCACGTGATGCACAGATTGGCACGCTCGTAGCTCCAGTATAACGGGTCCGTGAGCGCTCGCCCTTCCCACGCCGGAACGCAATAAATTGCTTATGATGCTTAATCAGGCTCCGAGCACCAGGAAAAAACAAAAGTACAAATCGCAAATGAAAGAAGAACCTGGCCTCTCAGATAGCGTAAAGACAGGGCTTGTTTGCGTGTTTACGCACGCGTGTATGTGTGCGTACAGACATACACGTGCACGTCTAAACAACACTCGCATTCGCTTCCGCATGCTTTCTCGGCTGCACTTGTTTGTACCTAGGCATGGCAAGAGATCTCGGTAGGGTATAGCTGCGAGCACGCACCATGAAACACATGCCGCGCGAGAGGGCGCTGAAAGCAGGCAGCGACAATAACAATAAGCAAACAAAAAGGCCAAGAAAAATAAAAAAGGCGGGCAATAACGCGAATCTGGTCGCACGCCGCCTTCAATAATGACGCGAACCTGCAGCCGCTGCTTAAAGGCCGGGAGGCTCCGCGACGCCCCAGGAGAAAAGGTTAACGGAGGGGGAAGAGGCGGTCGGGTAGCCGCGCGCGCATTCAGACGCGCATGTGAACGGGCCGTCGTCACACCTGCGAAGGTTCTTTCACGGTTCCGGCCTCGCCACTTATACGCTGCACAATACCCTCATTAAAAGAGTGCAGCGCTGCTGAAGCTCATCATCAGTTAGGAGGCCAATGCACGAGATTCTTGTTCGTCCGTAGCAATCAGTGCCTGACCGACAAGGTACTCGTACTCTGAACAGTCGCACCTGCTAAGTATACATACATTCGTGTGCCTTATAGCTTAAATTATTATGTTTAGTTTGACTATATTGCTCTACCGTTTCTCTACGTCTCTCTCTCTCTTGGGCGTTCTGTCTGTTTTGTTGGTTGGTTATGACAGCGCTAGCGTTACCGCGTTGGTTTCCTGCCTATAGTAATCAGCCCAACTTTCAGTGGTTCACGGTGACTACAGGGATATACAATAGGCTGCGGTTTTGTGAAATATGCCTCGTCCATAGATGGCGTCAGCTGCGGCGAGTGTCCTCACAAGCGCTGCTCTGTACTATAGTGACGCACGCTATAGAAACGGTCCGAATGGCGCCGGCATCGCATTCTCTCCTCCTCTCCCCGAATTATTAAGCGTCCTTCCCGCTGCGGTGCCTTCCGTCGCCACTGGAAGCACATTTCAAAGGCGCAGCCAGCAGCAGACGACGAAAAGAGCCGGCTGCCGCAGCCGTCGGCCGGCCGCCATTATGCAGGAAGCAGACGGCAACCCCTTTGTTCGGGAGAAGCCGAGCAAGACACGCGAATTAGGCCTCGTAATTGTCCGTAATGGCGCGCACTGTTGACGAAACTAATTGGCCAGAATTAACAAGCGCACGCTCTCGCTTTTAATTGGCCGAGGGTTGGCGAGCGCACGCTCGGGGAGCGCTTCGGGGACACCCTCGGTCGCCGTCTGTCGCCAAGGGAGCAGAAGACGGCGGCGACAACGGTCCCACGTGCCGTCTGTCTGTGGTCGCAGCTAAGAAGGTGGCGCTGCCTCCACGTATACACTTGACCGTGAACAACGGCGCGCGTTGCGGATGGCGTGATGTGATGACGTAGCGGGGCCTTGCGGCCGTGTGCGCCCTGAGCGACAAACTGCAAAGGCTGAACGCGTCAGGAAGACGCTGCAGTGACCAATTACATTTAACTTTGATGGCGTAGGTCACGAACCGACACTTATTCTTCCGTAATATATAAGGCAATATGAAACTTACAAGTCGGTTTGAGTTCGCGGACAGGACTGTTCGATAACGCTTCATCGCTTAGTACTTGGTCAAACACAAAATCCCACTGTAACTAATGTGGATGGCCGGCTGCTTTTGGCAAAGCCATAAAACCCCACTTCATCTAATATATTTCATAAGCATCATTAGTCTAGTCTCTCCCTGCGATCACCAATTACTCCTGTCCTGCGGAAACCGATTCCAACCTTGCGGCTGCGAATTTTCTAATTTCATCACCCCACCTAGATTTCTGCCGTCCTGGACTGCGCTTGCCTTCTCTTGGCACCCATTCTGCAACTGCAATGGTCCACCGGTCATCTAACCTACGCATTACATGGCCTGCCCAGCTCCACTTTCTTTCTCTTAATATCGATTGGAATATCGGCTATCCCCGTTTGCTCTCTCATCCACACCGCTCTCTTCCTGCCTCTTAACGTTACGCCTAAAATTCTTCGTTCCATCGCCTTTTGCGCGGCCTTTAACTTGTTCTCGAGCTTCTTTGTCAAGCTCCTAGTTTCCGCGCCATATCTTAGCACCGGTAGAATGCAGTAATTGTACACCTTTACTTTCAATGATAGTGGCAAGCTCCCACTCAGGATCTGGCAATGCCTGCCGTATGCACTTCAATGCCTTTTTTTATTCTTCTGTAAATTTCCTTCTCATGATCAGGGTGCACTGCGAGTAATTGACCTAGATAAACGTACTACTGCAGAGACTCTAGAGGCTGACTGACAATCCTCAACTCTTGTTCCCTTGCCAGCCTATTGAACATTACCTTTGTCTTCTGCATATTAAGCTAGATCCCCACTCTTACACTTTCTCTGTGAAAGTCCTCAATCATTTGTTGCAATTCGTCTCCAGTGTTGCTGAACAGGACAATGTAGTCTTCAAACCGAAGGTTGCTGAGATATTCGCTGTTGATCCTCACTCCTAAGCCTTCCCAGTTTAATAGCTTGAATACTTCTTCCAAGCATGCAATGAATAGCATTGGAGAGATTGTGCTTCCTTGCCTGATCGCTTTCTTTATAGGTCTCTTTCTACTTTTCTTGTGGAGATTCAAGGTAGCTCTGGAATGTTTGCGGATATTTTCCAAGATATTCACGTATGCCTCTTGTACTCCTTGATTACGTAATGTCTCTATGGCTGCTTGTATTCTACTGAATCAAATGCATTTTCATAATCTAGGAAAGCCATATAAAGAGGTTGATTGTACTCTGCAGATTTCTCCATTACCTGATTTATGACGTGGATGTAATTCATTGTAGAGTGTCTCTTCCTGAAGCCAGCCTGTTCTCTTGGTTGACTAAAGTGTTGCCCTTACTTATTGGAAATTACCTTGGTGAATATTTTATACAATACTTGAACAAAGCTAATGGGCCTATAATTTTTCAAATCTTTAACGTTTCCCTTTTCGTGGATTAGTATAATGTTTACGTTCTTCCAGTTCTCTGGGACCTTTGAAGTCGTGAGACATTTCGTATAAAGGGCCCCAAGCTTTTCTAGCATGATATCTTCTCTATATCCCTGTAGTGATCTAATATACATGCAGGCACTTATCGTGTTTATTTGGAGAGTCTTTTTTCTCCTAGCCGTTACAAAAAAATCGCCATAGAAATTATGTGGGAAATATATCAAGTTTCTGTTGCCATCAGTAGATTTTCATCAGTAGAAGTTGGGCAATATGAAACTCACAAGTACGTTTAGGATGGAGGGTAGAGCGTGGACTGGTGGATAACACATAATCGCTTTATGGCTGGCCTAACATGAGATCGTACTGTCACAAATGTGGCCCGCTGCGGTCTCCAAAGACAGAGAGCTCCTCTTCATCTAATATGTACGCAGGCACTTATCGTCTTTCTTCGTAAAGATTTCACGAATGGAGAGAAATACAACTGGAAAACGACTACGAATTAACGAGAAAAATGAATTCGCTTGTACTGTTACGCAGTACTTCTGTTTGAATACGTCTTGCGTTGCGAATTCTACATCTCGAAGGCTTTTCGTGCTTGCCTTATCAAGCTGGTTTGCGTTCTGGGTACATGCGTCCGTTTCTATAGCGTACCGGGAAAGATCCGAAGCCGGCTTAAATTCGAATAAGCGCGCATATTTGAAGGTTACGAAATCGTTTCCGACGAAATCCTCTCTGGCGGGGGGGACCATCCCAATTGAGCGGACGGCTGAAACAAGCGACGCTTGGCGCCGGCGGCGCAGCTACGCACTCGGCAGCGATTGAGCGAGTCGAATTATGTTCGGGTATTAAGTTCCAGGCATGGCGCTTAGCGGTGCGGCTCTCAATTTACGGCTCGCTGCTATGGTCGCGGTATTATACACGTGTATTCCCAACTTGTGCGTCAAGATATATTTCTTACTACGTTGGGCCTACCTAAAAATGTCGAAGCAGGCCGTGCGAAATGCATTATTGCACGCCATTCGATAAGTACAAGGTTAATGTTCGGTCTTCGCTTACGTCATACATATAACGCTTAATACGAGCGACAATCGGTAAGCGTAGAACATGTCAGTAGCGCCCGCACGCGCTCGTGTGTGTGTGCGTGTGTGTGTGTGTGTGTGTGTGTGTGTGTGTGTGTGTGTGTGTGTGTGTGTGTGTGTGTGTGTGTGTGTGTGTGGGTGTGTGTGTGTGGGTGTGTGGGTGTGTGGGTGTGGGTGTGTGTCTTGGGAGAAGTTAGCGGGGTGACTTAATAAAGCAAACCGCGTGCAGGAATGTAGGCACCGTGACAAGCACCGTATTGCAAAAAAAAAAAAAAAAAAAAACATATCCGGGATTCTCCACTCCGGCGTTTATCTCGCAGGTCAAGCGACGTTAAACTTGATGAATCAAACGTTCGACAAACATAACTCGTACATTTGCGCCGCTTTCCATAGCAATGGGACATTCGGACACCCGTTTTTGACAGCCTTTGGCGCCAGGACGTCTGCAGTATGAACAGTATAAAACGAGCACTCGCTACAACTGAATGCTTAGAAGTATCCCGACCCTGACGTTACGTGAACCCTACACCTTCCTTGTTGGCCCTACGCAACGCAACATCAATTGGTTGTTTTGTAAACCTTAGGTTTAAATGAGTAACACAACTATCGTCTCAAGCTTACTTGTCAGGCACTGTGCAAGTGCCACAGTTACCGGCGTTGAATGTGTGTATTCGATGTCATGAATAGGTTGGATATTAGGGCTCGTTAATGGAGCACCTCACTTTCACCGACAGGGACGTGCGCCGAGCCTTTCTACCTCGGCACGTTGTAACTACGCGGCGAAAAGCTTAAGCACTTGCTGTTGAAATGTACAATTTGACCAGAGTGGTCGCTGTGTGTCGCAGAGCAAGTTCCAGATCGAGCAAGTTCGTAAACAAAGGTCGTGCTTCAACTCGATACAAGGCGCGCAAACCTGCACTATATAGAATTCTTGTCAATCGCGGGACTAGGCTGTCGTCTGTAACTCTCGTACTCTGCATGTGATGCGACGTGTTGCGGTGTGCCTTCCTCTTCTTTTTTCCCTTTAGGTTATCTCAGTCCTGTTGTCTTTCCTATAGCTTTTCTCTTTCTCTCTCTCTCCTCTTCTAACGGGTGGGCGTGCTGTCCCTATTAAGAGATAAATGCTGGCCCACTTCTATTCCGCTCTGTGTTGTGTTTATATATGTTTAAATAATAATAATAATAATAATGATAATCATGAATATCCAAGCATAGTTTCCTGATTAGGGACACATTAGACTGGTTCATATGCAGCACTTAGACCCGGTTTGCAGCCGTGCAAAGCGCTCTCAAGATAGAAACAGACCTTACAGCCGCTACCATGAGCAGCCGGAGGAGCCGCATGAACGGAAATCCTCTAGGATCTTGGTTGTCGCGGCCAACTCTGAGCTGAAACGCGGAGCTCTGAATTATTTACTCAAAACGTTTGCTTTGGCGAGTTCGTTCATAAACAAGTTTCTGAGAGCGAAGTTCCCTATTTCGAAGCGTCTGGCGCCTGGTGCACCTTGTCTTTTGTCCTCGTATTCTTCCGCTGTGGTTCTTGCTTCTTCCTCTGAATACACCGGATGAAAGTGTTCCGAGTGGTCAGCCGAATGTAAAAAAACATGCCGCCATAACGCCCTATGGCCCTCGAAAGATACCGGTTGAATCTACCACAAGTTAGGCCCTGACAAAGTTGTGGCCAGCGGATCTCTTTAAAACGGTCGAATGACGCCCGCCGCTTCAAGTCGCTTGTGCTGGGTGTTCAGAGCAGCGCCGTATTATCGCACCGCTCCGCGATGTGATGGTACGTGATCACGTTACCGCAGAACCAGACGCACCGATCCGTCTCGGTTACTCGGCTGAACATTGGTCGTAAAGCCGCGAGCGACCAAATAGTTTCGAGCGTATATCCTCGCGGAATCGCGGTTAGAACACATTTTATGCGATCCATGAAGCAGGTACCACGTTGCGTAAGCTTCCATTAAAGCTTGAGGGAGAGCTGGTTGTAAGTGCCACGTTTTACGAACTTCCGCATGAGATATACTTTCCACGTGGCGGTGGTACCGATTTGCACTGGGCGTTGTTAGAAAGTGCTGCTGCGAGACTTTCGCATCAGGCACGCGCTAAAGTAATCCGTCTTCATAATCGACGAAGAATGGGAATCTTGGCCACTTCGGGTACTCAGTTCTACGGCATCCGGAACTCTTTAACCAAAAGCGTCGCGCGTTTTTTAGTCCGACGTTATCTGACTCGAGCACTTGTGCCGCGGTGACCATAAATAGCATAGTCAAGGCACGCGCGCGCGAGAGTTACTCGCCTCGTGCTCGAGCGTGGGAGGAGACGGAACGAGAAGTCAAAAACAGAAAGAAACGCGAGAGCAGAACGCTGCTCTTGCCACTTGCAACGGGGTTTACGCGCAGCCGTTTCAAATGGATAGCATCAGCCGTTTAGCTCCCTCGGCGTACGCATACCGACCGCGGCTCGCACGTCGTCATCTGCTTTCCGGCAGCATAAATTTCCAGACTTCCTCCGTACACCGCCACGCGTTCGCGGCAGCTGTTAGGGCTAGCGCGCAGGGTTGGAGCGGGGGTGCGGGAGGCAGGAGGTGTAACCCACACGCGCATGCTCGCTCGCTCGAGCAGCGACGGTGGCCCGCATTTGCACCAGACCATAACTCTCCTCGTAACGTGTCTTTTTTTTTTTTTTTTTTTCTCGGCGATTTCACCAGCGCTGTATACGACCGCTAATGTGGGAAGACCAACCGAGCTGCGAGGAACGCCCTAGTATATAGAGCGGGTTTGGAACTTGAGGCGGTGGAGCTGGTTCTCCCTTTCGCCATGGTGTTTGCGTGTGTGTGTACCCTCTGTTTATCTGTCCACAGGCATGACCGGCGTGAGAGTTTCCGAGAGCGTCGATGCGCACGGGAGCACACACTCTTGTGTTTATGTAGCGTGCATCCTTGAGTTCATTCATGAGGTCGGGAGGGCAGGCAGGCGGTGACAGCATATGTCATGTGCGCCGCGGTGTCGTAACCGCGAATGGCGGCAGCGGTGTGGTTGGCTAACCGGGAAACTCCACCGACACCGAAGAAGACGAGAGCGGGTGCATGCTTGCAGCCGTCGCCGGAGCCAAAGGCGCGTGTTGTCTCGGGAGAAAAACAGCCTTACTGCGTGACGAATGAAAAGGGACGCTGAGTGGGAAATGAGCTTCGTCACTTTTGTTCACTTGCGTGTACTTGAAGAACGCTGGCTCTTAAAGAAAGGGTTCTTGCGACGCCCCAACACGTTCGCCCTTTTCGCTCCGTTTCACCCGTACTTAACTCTTATGCGAGTCACATTTGTGGCGGGACGCCCACAACTGCCTCGTCGGAGGTCGTAGACGCTGTTGAGAACAGAGACGCAGAGAGAGAGAGAGAGAGAGAAACGAAATAAGTGAGAAAGGCAGAGAGGTTATCAGGAACCAGAAATCTGGTTTGCTACCCTACACTGAGCGGTGGGAGAGGACGAGTAAGTACGTAAAGGAAAGGTGTAGAGAGAAACACGGCACACGCACACGATCGCTGCTCTTCAAAGCACAGGAAAACTGCCAACACTTGTCAGTGCCGAAGTCGCTTGCCCATAATAATTGCAACACTCCAAACAAACTGCGTGTGACAGCACACAGTGTTCTACAAAAATTACTAGAAGGGACTGTGACGGTAGTGCTTAAGGGAGCTGCAAGTATTGGCGATTCAGCCAGCGCGGGAATGACGAGGGTGGTGCATACATGCCTGACAAACGCACGGTGCGCCTGAACTTTGTCCATGTGTATTCAAATAGCCTTCTCACTTTGAAAGTAGATCACTTTTTAAATATCGTTGCGGTAGAAGTGCTGTTGCCGTTGCAAAAAATAATGCATGTAAAACAACTAACGAGACTTTTCGCCCTTGCAGCGTGATGCCAGCTTGGAAGGAACCTGTAACGTTCTGCTAGCAGCTGTTCACGTACATATAGCAGAGGGTTTCGCAACGCATGAAAACGACACCTAATCGCGTAGAGGTTGACTCGCTTGGGTTGCCACATATCTGTTATACATATATCAGCGCTTTATTGTAAACGTGGTCAGCCATTCAGGGCACTGTTCCATGGGAGAGCGTCGCGGCTAATGATTATAACAGCAAAAATCTGGTGCTCTCACGTCTGTACTTCGCTCTCGCAAACTGCGAAGCCAACTGTAGAGGCGACGTCGGTCACCCGCGGAATGCTGCGACGAAGAGGGGTGGCCGACCTTCCGAGTGTCGCCTTCCCGTCACTTAACCACGACGCCGCTATAACGTTTTTCTTTTTTTGTCCTTCCGGCTAAGGAGAGCAAACAACGTCTCCTATAGGTATACGTAGCGCGCACACACGAAGCCATGCTTTTTATACACGGGCTTTTGGAAGCAGCCCACCGTTGGCCGAAGGACGCTCGTCCGGCGCATTAGGGGAGCAAACGAATCCCGATAAGCACGCCATTTGGCACAGGTGTCGACAACAGATGGCGCCATCACGGATCACTGCCTCCTTCCTGCTTCCCTCTCGTTCTTTCTCTCCATAACTTTCTATCTCTCCCTCGCCTACTGTAGCAAGCCTCCCTACTGAGCACTGACCCCGCATTTTTTTTCGCAGCCGCATATATATATATATATATATATATATATATATATATATATATATATATATATATATATATATATATATATATATATATATGCGTGCGTAAGTAAGCGCACTCAGGTCGTCAGCATCTCAACTGTGTGGTATTCCGAGATTATGCCATGATTTTTTTTTTCTGCATCTGGTTATGTCTGCGCGGCAAAGAGCTGGGCGCTCGCTCGCCCTCGCTAAAAGCTGGGCGCGAAATCAGCACATACCGACTTAAAACACGCATGTGTAATGAACCCTTCTGGCACGCGCTTGTCGGTGAGTGCACGTGTCGATGTTAGTTGGAACTAGATTCGCAACGCGCGCCCACGGATTTGTGGCTGCATGCATGGCTGAATGACGTCGGCAAAGCGCCGGGGCCTGCTGGATGTAGGTGCGCCCGCTCAAGGCGCCTACATTAACTGTGCAGTGTTCAAACACAGTTTCGGATCGAGGAAAAGTAGAACAACTTGTACGGCCTTATTTGTGGCCGTGGAGTGTACATTTCGTAAAGAAAGCAATGAAATGGTAATAAGTCGCCTAGATAGTGGAGTAACCAGTTAATTAGTGATTCGTTTGCTGAGATGTTCACAACTAAAATATTGTGCCAAAGGCATCGACGGTAATTTTCAAAATGCAAGCGAATAGCTTGGACGAACGAACGAACGAACGAACGAACGAACGAACGAACGAACGAACGAACGAACGAACGAACGAACGAAGGAACGAACGAACGAACGAACGAAGGAACGAACGAATGAAGGAAGGAAGGAAGGAAGGAACGAACGAACGAACGAACGTCTCCCTTACTGACTCTGCTGATCGATCACTGCTCACCGACCAACCACGAAAACGGGTGAAAATGGCAATGAAAGCTGTACAGCTTGCTCCAGCGATGAAAAACGCTGCTATCGTTTATGCATTGTTTCCTGTGCTTAAATAAGAAACTTCTATCGTCAAAACAGCCTGGTATAAAGGCCTATGATACGTTAATAGACATTGCAGGGTTACAAAAACAAAAAAAAAAAACTTCACAGTTTATCGTTACGGAGCCGCGCAGTAGGTTCTGAGCGACCGCGTTAGTGGAGGGACTTGGTGTAATTGTGACTACCTGCGTTTCGTTAACGGGTACCTAAATATAAGCACAGAAGTGCTCTTGCATTTCGTCCGCGCCGAAATGACGCCGCCGTGACCGGCAATCGAACCCCTGACCTCGTGCTCCATAAGACCATAGCCAGTGAGCCACCGCGGCCGGCCTCAAGGTGTTCGATAAGCATAATAGCAGCGTGCAAGTTGCATGAAGCATGGAGGAATCTCGAAACTGCAAAGAACGACGGAGCAGTTAAGTCTCTTAAATGTTGCGAGCTGTATACGCTGCTTTTTGCTATCGAATGCCTATGGGCGGTTGCAGATGCTACACTTTCGGTTTTTGAAATAGAACCGACGCCCCGAAACGAGAGAAGACTTGAAGGATGGCGTACTACGCCCGAATGAGTGGCCTTGTCGATGCATCAGCGTTGGGCCATTTGTGACTGCTGCGCAACTGTACTTCACGTATCTTGACGAGTCCCGCGATACACGGCTGCACAAGCCACGTAAACCTTGTTTGGCAGTGCGGCGTGGTGGCGTGCGAAATCGTGCACATACTGAGTGTTACACTTATTGTACGGCCGTTATTATACGAGCCTTCCTGCTAAATTTCTGGCCCGTCTGCGGTGAAATTTCGCACTTAGCATCTTGCAGTGAACTTTGTTTAATGCCACAATTTCAGATATTACTTACCAGCTTCGTTCGCACTAAATACGTAGTGGGCATAGTCTGCACCGGCTCTACTCAAAACATGTCGATTCCGCTGCAACGAGACGGTGGTGCCATCTATCACTGTTACGGTGAATACCGTGCTTTCGCCGTAGCGGTGATAGATGAAGCCACCGCTCCACTGCAGTGGAATCGAAATCTTTAGTGGCGTCACCGCAGGCGACATACACATCGGATTTATCGTGGACGAAGCTGGTAAGCAATTCCCGCAAACGTGGTGTTAAACTAAATTCACTCAAAATTGCTACCTACTTGCTAATTGTGAACGCTCCAGTGGTTCAACAGGAAGGGTAGGGTCATGTATACCTGGCACTCATAATTATCCGACACTTGGCGTATTCATTAGCTCGACACAAAACGCCACGATGCCTTCAGCCACATTTTAACACGCATGTCGTCCAACGAGGAGGAAGCACTTGTTGACTGGCAATCCAGCGACAGCACTGTGAAGGGTGCCGGAATGAGGGGGAGAGTGAAAATTTCGCGCCCGCAGACGACACGTCTGCCATTCGTCTGCGCGGCCACGCAGACTAGTTTCGTTATTGCAGTGCCCTTGTCGTCGTCTGCTTGGTTTCGTCTTTTTGCTTGCGGCGCAGACGTCTTCTGCCTTCCCTTGTTGCTCATAAGGGACTACCGCTTTCCCTTCCAATCTTTCACTCTCCTCTTCGCTAGCTCCCTTTCCCTCCTTCCTGCCCCATCACATTGAAGCGGGCGACAGGCAGGCGCGATGTGTGCGACGCCGACCTGTCACACGACGAGTGAGGAAGCGAGACAAGCAAGACAACTTCAGCAGGCAGCGCGTCACAAAGTCTTCGGTGCTCACTGTATGGCTGTTTCATAAGCGTGCCTTTCTCGCCTTCTTTATTCGTTCTCTGTGGCTGACGTTATCGCCTGTTGCCGTCTAGGGTTCCCAGGCTCTTCTTCCGGGATTGTCTTCGCGTTGTCCTCACTGTTGTCCTTTACTTACAGTATCGCGTAGAGAAGTCAGCAAATGATACTTGAACGAAGCTTGAACTAGAGGTATACTCCGTATTTCTACGCATTCGGAGCACGCTGCGGAAGAGTATGTTAACTGTTATGTTGTGTTTGCCGACAACACGCTGCGGAAGTATCACATAACAAACTTTGAGCCACTGTGTGATGCGTCATGCCCTAATATGGTGGCATGGTCGGCACGGAAATAGAACACGGTGTTACACTGTGTCGGGTTACGGTGAGCACGCCGACGTCCGGTGATTAAAAAAAAACTGAAACGTGCATACGTCGCCACATTTTACTAATTGGCTGTATGGTCCCCATCTATGGTCCCCATCTGTATGGTCCCCAGCTAACGTCCCCATCATCCATGCATGCTTTTCCTTGGATCAAGTCGACGACCATACAATAACCTCAATTATATCAGGCATACCTTGCTACAAAGCTACTGGCCACGATGGCATTACCGTAAAAGCATTGAAAGACAATATGGATATTCTTGTGCCAGTACTCACTAAAATAATAACTGTATAAGCCGACGCACATACCCTGACATATTAAAGATCGCAAGGGTTTTTCCTATATATAAAGGTGGCGACGTCAATGACCCTGGAAGCTATCGGCCTATCTCTGTGCTTAGCATAATAAATACTGTATTTGAAAAGGTCATCGCGGCTCAACTGAAGCACTACCTAAACGAAAACAAGCTTCTAACAGATTCTCAACATGGATTTAGAGCTAATCGATCAACGTCATCAGCAGTGTTAGAACTTACCCAGAGCATATACACAGCTCTACTGAAAACGAGTTTGCCGTCGAATTATTTTTAGATTTAAAGAAAGCATTTGACACAGTCTGTCATTCCATACTTCTAAAAAAATTACGAACTTATGGTTTTAGCGAAATTACAATGGACCTCTTTTCAAGCTACCGGTCGAAAACAATATGTAAAACTTGGCTCCTTTGCTTCCCAGTATACTACTATGGTTACAGGAGTTCCGCAAGGATCAGTTTTGGGGCCCATACTGTTCTCGCTATATGTCAATGACCTCCCATCAATACTAAAGTCATCAAAATGTGTTATGTACGCTGACGATACCACGCTATTATTTTCAGGTAAATTCGCTGGCGTATTGCAGAACACTATAAACAGCGAGTTATCAAACATATCAACTTGGTTTGCATGTAATAATTAACACTAAACAGAGATAAGACAAAATACATAGTATTCAACTCCCGTTATTCCAGGTGTGACACAAGAAGCATGCAAATTCACCTTCTAGGTGGAACTGTAGAACAGCTCGACCACATAAAATATTTAGGGGTATTGTTGGACTGCAACTTGAACTGGAGACCACATATAGCTAGTATATGCGCGAAATAAGCTTTGGCTTGCTATTTAATAATAAAATGCAGAGAATATCTTGACCTTAGCGTACTTAAAGTTGTTTACTTTCCATATTTCACTGTCACATCATATACTGTTCTGAATCATGGTCTAGCACATATAAAACATACGTAGATCCCGTCTTTCGGTTACAGAAGAGGGCCTTGCGCATTATGACATACACAAGCCCACATGATAATAGTGACATGCTGTTCGGTCGTCTCGGTATATTACCATTTTCTTGGGCATGCGAAATGAAAGTTGCCATTTTGATTAACAATATTTTAGTGGGAATCACTCATTATCACCAAGCCTGTTTATTACACCTAATGGCAATACAAGGGGTGCAACAAATATAAATTTAAACCTACCAGTCACTCGTAACAGGTATGGCCAACGACTACTTGAGTTTCATGGTGCCAAAATTTGGAACACAGTACCTCTTGAAGTAAAAATTGCCCACCATTTCGTGTCTGCTGTAAAAAAGCTATACCTATCAAAGAGAACGTGATTTTCCGTCGGTCTAGTTCTTCACTTGTTTCATACTGTGCAAGATTATTCCTTCTTGGATCTATTCAGAAAGCCTAAACACTTGAGCACAGACCTTTGCAAATATGTTACTTCTACGTATAATCTGCTACTTCTTTTTTTGTGTGTGTATGTATTCTCCTTACAGTTCTGTTTTATTACGAGCGATTTATAAGCACTGTGTTCTTTTTTAATGGTTTTAATTGTATGTATCCACCTAACTGTATTAGGTTGTACAACTAATAACTAGATATGCGCATGACATTGTAGCTGCTGCTACATATACGACTATGGGCCTACACTAGCCTTTGGCTACTGGCCCAAGAGTTCCCTTCTGCAAATTATTAGCAATGAAAAATAAACTGAACTGAATTGAATTGAATTGAAAGCTGTTTAAAGAAAAAAAAAATGATTTTAGAAAGCGCGAAGCAAAATGCGATTATAAGGCCTATGTTCTTCGGTCGACAGACCTCTGACGACCGAATATCGCATGTCTTATAATGGGATCTTGCAACGCGTTTTTTTAGCCTCTTCTTTATTTGAACAGCTTGGCTAACGTTAGCTGGGACACACGGTATACATACAAGTCCCAGTGCTCACCATACCTTCAATGTTAAGGCTACTGTTTCTTGATATTTTAGTGGAGTTATTATTGTAAGACTACCTGAGCGTATGCACTGCAGTCTACTCCAATGTTACTATATCGGCGATATCCACGGCGGAGTTTCTCTAAATCATTCCCTTCCCTTTTTTCCTTCCCCTAGTGCAGGGCAGCCAACCGGGCTGAGTCCTGGTTAACCTCCCTGCCTTTCGTTTAACCTTTTCTTAGCTCTCTTCACGGATAACGGACGTCGACCGTAATCTAAATATCGCTTAGAGGTCAGGCATCTGCTATGGTTAACCATTTGCTACGGGTACACTCATAAGATGTGTGAACCCTTTGGCGCTTGTCTTGTCCCTCAACTATAATCGTAATCTTTTTTGCCTACGTTTCCTTTCTTGAAAACTCCACCCTGTCTACTTCCCTGTAGACTCACTCTGATAATCACTCTGATCTCACTCTGATAACGCGCATACCTTTAGTGACCTGGAAGTACTGCGCGCACAGCATTCAAGAAAGGAAAGGCGCGTAAGACAGGCGACGATTGTTCTTGTAGGACGAGTTAAGCCCCAGAGGGTGCAAACGCTTCGCAGAATGTAGAGTTTTTCCCCCCAAGACATACGACTCATGCAAGAATGATATATTTCGGGCCATTCGGCTATCTCAATTTATTTTAGAATCGGACTAAACTATTGGAGCTTGGCTGGTGCAATATTTTATCCTGTCTTTCTTTTGTTTGCTTCTGCAAAGAGCTTTTTCCCCTTATTATTTTCTTTTAAGAAAGCGCTTAAATTTAAATATATAAACTATTCAGTGCAACATATTATAGTCGATGACACCGTTTGTGAGACTTCGGCAGCTTTTCTGGATCGAAGCATGGAGAGCAACCGCCGCCAAGCGCGTGTGCTGTTAGTGGCGCACAACATCTGAATTCGTCTTTAAGATATTATTGCATCTATCACGAGCGATAATAGCAGAAAAAATGACGCACTTGTTAATGTCACATTACCAACTATATGTTAGAGGACAGCTCAGTAACGCTACAGATTACATGACCTGGGTGGTTGGGGAAGGGTGCAGAATGAGTGATGAAGGCCAGCAGATAAAAAAAATATGGATAGAAACAAAAGCTCAGTGAACATATGTTGGAGAACAATAATAATAATAAAAAACCTGCCATGCATCTGCGTCGTGAACGCGTCAGTGCGGCACTCAACGTCGAAGAGATAGCTCGAAAATTGTCCAGATCACGCAAGTTATCGGAATGTTTAGACTCCAATAGGCAGTGTCGATGCGTGGGTTTGAAAAATGATGGCTAAGGGGTACTTTAGCTCAATTTCACAGAGCCCTGCGATGAGTGGAAGACGAAATCAAGTCACGTTTAGAGAAGCACCTGTCTTTAGCATACGTTCGCTTTTTTTAGAGCGTCATATCTATATCTATCTATCTATCTATCTATCTATCTATCTATCTATCTATCTATCTATCTATCTATCTATCTATCTATCTATCTATCTATCTATCTATCTATCTATCTATCTATCTATCTATCTATCTATCTATCTATCTATCTATCTATCTATCTATCTATCTATCGATTAATCTATTAATCTATCTATTAATCTATTAATCTATTAATCTATCTATCTATCTATCTATCTATCTATCTATCTATCTATCTATCTATCTATCTATCTATCTATCTATCTATCTATCTATCTATCTATCTATCTATCTATCTATCTATCTATCTATCTATCTATCTATCTATCTATCTATCTATTAATCTATCTATTAATCTATCTATTAATCTATCTATCTAATCTATCTATCTAATCTATCTATCTAATCTATCTATCTAATCTATCTAATCTATCTAATCTATCTATCTATTCTTATACATCCTCCCACTTGCGCCACGTTGGAGGCCATTCCCACGTGATGCACGAAAAAAGAACGAAGGTGAACTGAAGCGAATGCAGGAGACGGGGGTCAACTGCCTTCGCATGGCTTGTGCGCGGTGTGGAGTACGACGAGCTAGCTGGACGGACTGTAGAGTTGGTGATCTGCGAGCGGTAGAACCTACGAGAGAGACAAAAGCAGTCGACTTATCGCCTAGAGTCTCACTTGACATGCTTAGCTACGCATTCAACGGGGAGCATCGCTCGAATGAAAACGGAAATCAGCGAACCTCTCTGCGGAGTTCTGGACACATTCGACAGCGCTAACTAAGTTATACCGACGAGGATCGCATATAGCTGCATGCGCACATCGGTGTAATTGCGACCTACAGCTTCTCGCTTCCGGGTGATCCACAATGCTGAGCGTCTCGGACCGAAACACGGTTCGTTGTCGCTGTGGAGGTGCTGGCCTCGCCTCCTTTTCTTTTTCTTTTTTGTTCCTCGCTTGTCAACACCGCTGCTCGGGGTCGCGCGGCACGTTTACGACCCCGGGGGTCGGAGCTCTTGCGTGCCTGCCTCGTGTGCCTGCGCACTGCGGGTGTCGGAGACAAAGTGGAGAAAGGGGACAGAAACAAGAGAGAAGGAAAAACAAGGCAGCTGCGAAAGACGCGGGGTCGAGGGAAATAAGACAGTTGGCAGCGAGGTTGTTTTCACGTTCGCGATAAGATGGGCAGAGAGAGAGTGGGACTTCACTTCGGGCTTGCTAAAACCGTGCAACGCTGTCGATTCCAGGATTCAAGATCTACTTGCTTTACGTTACTGGCGTATATGAATTGTGCGTATATGCGTACGTACGTACGGGCATATGCGTTGAAATTTCGTATACGCGTAGAGTATGGTTGAATAGTAGTTATTTTTTTTTCTTTTCAGTTTTCAATGCCTGTTTGAGTAGAACAGTACTACAATAAAAATATGGGATAACGGTTGTCGGCAGCGTATGTGGGGAAGGGGACCTTTGTCAGGCATATTCGCCTTTAGTCGTCGTCTCGACTTGAACTTTCAAGACAATAAAATGCACCGGAATCTACCCCCCCCCCCCCCGGGGGGGGGGTAGATTCTGTTCCATAAACTGCGAAACATTGTGGAACTCGCTATATTTTCACTGTCATCTCTGATTGGCTTGCAGTTTGCTTAGCTACGCTTTTTTTTATTTTCTTGTAACGTCAACATCACAGCATTCAAAACGTGGCGGAGTTAGCATCCGAAATAGCACCGATGGTCGCTTTTAGAGGCGACGACGATTGATTCCGTGAGTTGGGAGTGAACGAAGCAGTCCCCAAGAATAGGCGTTGGGACAAAAGGGAGGATCATTTCTGAGACGGGAGTGGTGGAAAAAAAGAATTATTCACAAGAAGGGACTTAATTTAAAAGTTGGACACGGATTATGGAAAGTGGGTTCGCACACATGATTGCCTGTTCTTTGACTTGTAAGATTTATACTATAGCAGTCAGTCTGTGTTAATGAACAAGGTTCGTGTGCATTGTATACTCCCCGTTCCTTCTGTCCCAGTTTCGTCCTATTCGCCACGTTGACTGTTGTACAAAAAAATACCCGAAGGAACTAATGCGCTAGTGTCTACACTCTACAGTTACATTACTAGACACTAGTCCTAGACACTAGTAGTGTCTTATAAGGTGGTTCAGAATGGTGGCGAGCACGTTGATTGGCTCAAATATTCATCCTTCAGGCTTGAAATAGCTCTGAGACCTTCAAAATCGATCATATCTACGAATACATAGTGCGTTATAAATGCAACGATTCGCTGTGATTGCGCATGTGGGCAGGTACTAATTAACTTGCTGCGTTTAGAAGACTACGTGAGTGCTTGAAAATTCAGAAATGCCAGGAGAAAGAAAGCAATTTCGGAAATAAGTTTAAAGCCACCAGCTCGTGAAGACTAGACAGATCACTGTACTAACTATCATTCCCTTGTTAGTCGAGTTATTGTAGTGTTAAAAGTTTCGTGCAGTGATTTTCTTATGGACCTTTATGGTCCGTCTGAGGAACGAGCATATTCAGGAATTTTGGACATTTGCCCCTTTGGCTATGTGTAGAACTCTGCCACCGTGCGCCAGTGTAGCTCAATGAGCAGCATTTAAACGAAAGAAAGGAAATATATTTCAAACGATTGGTTGTATTTCAACAAATTTCACTTAGCAACATGCGTATTTACGGCACTTAATCGTAACGTCCTTGCTGCGTTACAACAGTGTTTTAGTCAGGATTAAAGTACTGCTATGACGCAGTCGAAAAGTGACAGATAATTGCTGTAAATACGCATCTTATTAGAAGAGCGTAAGGTCCCGAAGATGGTGTAGAAATTCGGGCGTCCTTTTTAGATACCATATTTAAAGAATGCTGCCCACTGAGTTACGCTGGTGCACACCAGTGAAGCTCGAGAGATGTCCGAAATTCCTCGATATTATTGCGGGAATGCACTGGTTGACGCCTACACTAGCTCCCACGATGCTGCACGCATTTAAGGAAACAGGGAGCTGCGGCTCTTATTTCGGGTGCCGAAAGTTGGCGGCTCCTGCGTCTGCAAAGAGCTTCAGCAAGCAGAAGTTGTTCTCGTCCACACCGAGGTCTCTCTCTCTCTCTCTCTCTCTCTCTCTCTCTTACACGTACGTTGCCTCGTGCTGGTGCGCCAAGGTCAACGACCAGCAGAGACGAGGTTTAACGGCACGTGGAGAAGTGCGTTTTGCTTACCTACCTTGTCTTTTGCTTTCTAACAGTGTAGCCTGGATTAGTGCGGTTAAGGCCTAACTTTAATAGTGGTATCGCATTTCTTGTAGAGGGACGATGAATTGTGCAGAAGACAGGGTGAATGCGAAAAATGTGGTGAGGGTACACGGATCTCTCGGCGTGTGTCGCGAGAAAAAGGGGGAGGAGGTTAAGTAGGGAAGAAAGATAGAAAGAAAGGTACCAAATCTGCACTGCAACTTAAAATGTGGGGTGCCCAAAATAACCTGTCTCCTTCCTTCTAACGTGTACTTAAATGAGAAAGCTCGATAAAAAAGCTGGACATGCGCATTACAATTAAGTGCGAAATGAAAACTGTAGTGGGTCCAAACCTCACCCGCTAATCCTGAATCCCACCTTCAAATATCGAAGGCCGTGATTTGCTGTACTGCCGGTGCCCAAAGCTCCTGCGAGAGGTGGAAGTTTGTCTTCATCGGCCGCTACTATGTCGCACCTCCATACCTCAGAGCAACTGCCTCAGAGTAATGGAAAGTGACCTCGAAGGCCGGGCTCTTCCGCAATGCGGCCGCTGTAGGGCTTCGTCATGGACGCTAAAAATCGCTCGGATCCAATAATATCCTACTGACATCTCGCTCCATCTATATTGAAGCAGCTTTTTGAAGTACAAAAATCGAGGTGCGCGTTACAGTTGAGGGCAGTAAGTTTTCTATTTCTGGTCGTGAAATATATGACGCATGTTACTGCCCGCTATAGTTGAGAGCGAGTTAAACCGAATAAATACGGTAAATCCACGGACCCTGACAAAGATATTGCCTGTGTCAGTGGCGATAGCACGTTACCACGTCGTACTTTTAACACGGATTCCTAATATCGTCTTTGAATGCCAACGGGCGAAATGGGACGTCGTTGATACTAAGTAGAAAGAGCACAAGGACTGATCGCAAATACGCGCTTCCATATCGGCATTCGACTGGGTTTTCTTCCTTTCCTATAACGCTAAACATGGACTTATTCTTGTAAGTGGCTGAGTGCCCGTACCTGTATAATCCATGACCGAGGCTTTCCAAGTGACACCATAGAACGGTTCTGGTGTGTCGATTTTGAATTGTTCTCTACCAAGTCCATCAGTTATACATTTGTTGTCACTTGACGATCTTATATTTTGTAAAGCCACCAAAATTCTTCTTCTTCTTCTTCTTCTTCTTCTTCTTATTATTATTATTATTAACTATTATTTTTGTGCACCTGGTATTGCCACTGATGTGACAATTCAGCGTGCAAACTTTGCGCGTGCGGATGACAACTCAGTCGAATCTCTTCTTTCTTTCTTTTTGAACAGGACGCAGTCGGCTTCCCTCAAGGCTTCTCCAAGCCCTTACAGCTTAACATTGCCAAAAAGTGCGAAGTTAAAGCTAAAAGAAATAAGCTGCGCGTTCCTAAGCTGAAACTATGCGTGACGAAGACGCGGAAGCGCACGCATACATGCATGCGTAAATACTTTTAAAGTACATGTGATCACCTCAAATGTAAACTTTCGGCAGAGACCTACCTCGGCGGGGAACAACTGACTTGATTAAAAGTAAGGAAAAAGAAGCTCAAAAGAAAAATTTATTAGAACCCGAAACTTTTGAGCGTTTCGAGCTCACGAGTTGCGGGCCGACAGCTGAGTGGCAACCTTGCGCTGACCTTGAAAGTTCCGAACACTCGTGTAAGGGCCGCACTTTCTTACCTCGCGACCATCCCGAGGTGCGGCCTTTTCAAGGGTGCTCGTGGACACCCTCGTCCTCCATGCCGTGTGTGGGCAAGATTAGGTTAGGTTAGGTTAGGTGAGCGCCACTATCAAATGGTTTTGTCTACTGTGTCAAAATACACCCACGCCATGAACTTACGTTCTAAGCGCAGTCAAGCTGCACTGACGCGCTCCTGAGCCTTCTCCATTTCGAGTTGCCCGTTTGGAAACGCAGCTTCTTTTATACAGTATGCTTTAAATTGAATGGGAAGGGGACTTCCCCTCACTAAAACCGTTAGTGTGGAGAAGCAAGCTATAACTAAAGTTATTAGCAAGCTTTGCATGCGCGCGCGCAACCCTGCACCTCTCACGCGTGCACTCAGATGCAGGTTCGGTGACCCCCCCCCCTCCACATCCCACCCTCCCACAAGATAGAAAAAACAAACAGAAAAATAAACCCTACAATATTGTGCCTGTGCCGTTGTAATTTAATCTCGGGTGAGAAAGCCACATAAACGTGAATGACTGTTCGGGAAGGAACAAACTCCACAAATAAGACTGGCTTCATAATCATAATGGTAGATTTATTATCCCAGGAGTAGCATCGTTCAGGCGAATCTCTCATTAAGTTTTGCTCGAGCGTAAGATCCATACTCTAGAGACGCTCGAACATGACACAAGTTACCGGTCTTTGAGGTTTCTTGTGAGCGTGGTCACCTCAGGCGTCCCTTCAAGAGAGGATCTGCATTTGTATGCCGGTCCACTTTATTATATTTTCTCCTGTGTTTCCTTCTTTCTAAACGTCTTTTTATTTTTCAAAACGAGATAAAAACATGTTTTGCGCATTGTCTAGCACGTTATGGCGGTCACGCTCGTTTGATTCCTCTGTTTACCGTCGCCTCTGCTTATCTGGCTGCAACCTATCGCTTTTCATATCTCTCGCGTTTCACCTTGTTGCTTGTCGCTTATCGTCTGCTTGCGCCGTAGTGTCAACATCTTGCATAACGCCCGTCGACCAGCTTTATCTTGCCGTCTGTTTCTGCTTTGGTTTCTCAGTAGGACGTCCTTACACCGCCTCTCTCGATGCAGCGATGCTGACGTCTCTTCGCACTATTTCGTGGGCATTCACAGGTACTTTCCCATATTTCTTTCTTTCAATACTGGCCGAGTAACACGAGAAATCGAGACTCACGTTAGAGCGCTACTGAGATAGCTTCGAGCACAGTTTCCTGCATAAAAATTACTAGGGGAAACTGTGGCTCAAGTGTCTATAGAAGCTGCAAGCATGGCCGTTCGGCCAGCATGAGAATGATGGTGACTTCATTAAATTGCATAAACTTCCTCTTTCTGGCATCGGATGGCCCATGTGACTTCGCAAATCGATCGTTTTAGAGAAAGTATTACGTTACAAACGCAACAATTCGCTGTGATTACCCATACGTACGCAGTCATTTTGTCTGCTACATTTTAGAGAAATGGAATTGCTGCGAAATTTAAACTCGAATCGCCTCAAATGTTAAACACTTCCACGCATAACCATCGTTCCCATGATAGCTGAACGGTCGCTGCACCAGAGTTCCCTGTGGTAATTTCAGCAGGAAACTGTATGATCAGAAGTAACGGAACGCATTTGGAAAACGTCTTTGCGACTTCATGCCCACCTCCTGTCGACAAAATAATACACATATGGAAATATTAACGCTGTATATCAACAATTCGCGCTGGCGAACCAAAAGATAAGCATGACGTGGCATACTTTTGCAAAGGGAAGCTTCACTTGTTTGTCTGCAGACGCGCTTTCGGCCGAGCTTCCAGGCAGGCTGCACAGCCGCCATCGTGTTTGGACAGCTGTGAAGCCTTCATAAGGCCTGACTTCGATGCTGTCTTCACGAAGCTCTTTGTCGACTTAGTCGGACTTGGATGAACTCCTTAGATGACCGCTGTCCGGTCGTTTTGTTGTCCATTTCGCCATGGAGGAACAAAATACTAAGGAGTAAGGCATATTGCTTAACATATATTATTCCGTCGACGTCTTGTTCCACAGCTGGCGCCGTTGCCGCTCATCATTCCAGCGTAAAATTTCATTTCTCTTCTGTTCTCCCAATGGGGAGGCCTCGTTAATCTTTTTTCATGGAGGTATGAACCATTGCTCAAGAGGGCATCAGCCATTCATCGTCTTACGTGACGGACGCATTTAATAGCAGCGGGCACCCCAACTCGGTGGAATAATAAAGCTTTCAATCAATCAATTGATAACAGAGGTGATACGAGAATGTGTGTGCAACCCTATCGTCACGATGACCAAAGATCGGGACAATAAATATGTTCGTACCTTTGCTCAAAATTCTACGTCACCTCTGTGCCGTGTGCTAAACAGCTTCGCTGGACATCCAAGAGTGGAATCGCTCATGCTTTTTTCTAGTCTCCGGCCATACAGACGGATTTCCGCCATATAATGCTTGCGCATCAAAATGAAAAACATCATGAATCATTCCACTCTGTGAAGGTGGATGACCAGCGAAGCTGTTTAGCGCAGGACACGGAGGCGACATAGAATTTGGAACAAAGGTACGAACATATTTATTGTCCGGATCGGTTGTCATCGTGACGATAGGTATGCACACACATTCTCGTATCACCTCCTTTGTTGAATGTGTCCGTCATGCAATACAGTGAATGGCTCATACCCGCTAAAGCAATGGTTTTTACTACGGTAAATAATAATACAAAAAATTAACGGCCCCTCGCCATTACGACAGAAGAATTGGCAGTGGCTTAGCTCGGCTATGCCAGGATATACGTAGCGAAAGCTAAGGCATAGCATGGTTAGCCTTGGTTAATCTTGATTGCAAGTCCAGGCTAGTCTGGTTGTCTAGCTATGTAGCGGCGTTTAGCGAGTCGTTCGGCGCGTTGTTCGTCTGTTTCCTGGTCGATTCATTTCGTCTTCATCTCGTTCTCATGTCGATTCGAGGCCTCCTCCTGCTTATCAGAATTGTCGCCGTCCATACTAACGCCTCAATTGTGGTTGCGGCGCACGCGAGCTCTCCTTTTCAATGTTCCGACATGTTACCAGGCATGCGACGCAGCTGGCGAAGCGAGCGAAGGCGAGCGCAACGACGAGGAACGCGGTGTGACGTCATACCAAACGGCGTAAGCGGAAAGGCGCGGCGCTGCGCAGCGGCGGAACACCTGTGGCTCGGTGCTACTAGTGGCGCATGCGCAGTAGTGACTAGGGAGCGAGAGAGAGAGAAATATCCGCGGCGAGGCGCGCGTTGTGACGTCATGTGCCTCCTCGGAACACCGCCATGGCGAAATCGCATTTCGCGGCCAGTAAAGCTTTCACTTTAAAATGAAATTCTACGCTGGAATAATGAGCGGCAACGGAGCCTGCTGTGGAAGACGCCGACAACGACGAACGCGCGACCATAGGCACGAGTGGATTCGAGCGGTTCCGCCGACAGACGCAAACGAGCCACCTGTGGACGAAGACGACGATGATCGAGCTATTGCTGATGATGATAGTTGTTGATGATGACGACGACGACGATAGTTTCCTCTTGCCAATGAATAACTCATGCCACCTTATGCAATGAGTGGCAACGAAGCCAGTTGTGGAAGGACACGGCGACGACGAGCGCGTGAGCAGTGGCACGAGCGCGTTCGCGCGGTTGCGCCAAGAGTCGCCAACGAATTGGTTCGCGGTAAGCAATGTTTCGACGGTGGTTGCCGGTAGCGGCTGGGTGACATTTGTTTTATTCTTTTTGTATTAGCGACAGACGGAACATAAGTTCGATAAAAGGTTTACGTTAAGGGAATAAATCAATTGGCCACATAAGCTTTCCTTAGAAAAATAATAAGATAGAGAAAGTATTGTAAAATAATCTACTTAGGTACCTTGTGAAACTACGCTACTTTTACAAAGTGGTATTTCCTGGCCATGCTGTTACGATTGGCTCCAATGAGAGTGGCCCTATCGTGGCGTTGGTGGTGTTCATAACATGTGAACAGTGTGCAGTTTCTATGGCAGCATCGGACCAGCTATCGTATACATGATGAATTTTGTATATACACATCTCATAGCATCACTTCAAAATTATGTAAAGTGTCCCTGTCACGTCATCGTTGTTGGAACATGATGTTATTCTACATGTCACAATTTACCAACATTGGCCTCTTCGCTTTTCATTGCTGCGGGTGCCTTTTGTCTATGGCATAACATCACCGCCGCGCTCCGTTTACCCTCCCCGAGAGGCTCTGAGCTGCAGTCGTTTTTATCAGAGGAGTTGTTCATTTTTGTATGTACACATCTCATATCATCACTACGAAGTTATGTAATGTGCCTCTGTAACATCATCATTGTACATAACCATTGTGTACACTGTATATATTGAACATCATTTTATGTATGTCGCAATTAGTTTATGTGTAATTATGCGCTTCAATTGGTCTGTGTGATTATACGTTAGTGAGTGAGAACTCGGACACTACTTTGAAAACCTGCTGTGTGTACAATGCTTCGTTTGTTGTATGTGTTATCGTCCCGGTGGAATCGTGCCGGGATTGTGACTCAGTGTTCCTATCGTGCCTTGTTGAAATAAACTTTTTCTGAACACATCGAGTTTTCACTGCGTCAGCACGTGGTCTCTTAGTTTCATAGATAAAGAAACGGCGTTCGATCGCCTAGAACATTGCTGCATATTTAATGTACTGACCTCATTCGGCTTTTCGTAAAATTTTGTTGAACTTATCAGGAATGCCTATTCAAATATTCGAAGTACAGTATTTCTTGGTGGTCGTGAAAATGCACCATTTCCCGTTACTCTTAGTGTGATTAAATAATGCCCTCTATCCCCATACTCTTTGTGATGAGCCTTCAGCCATTTCTGCGCTCGGTACTGAGAAACCCTTACGTGTGCGGTCTGCCACCTCCTGGTAGCGGTGTTGTGAAGGTGACAGCCTTCGTCGATGACATCACATTGTATCTCAGGGATGAAGACAGCTTCTCCCGCACTCTTCGAATTTTCACTGAGTACGAAAATATTCCAGGCGCTGCGCTAGATCTTTCGAAATGTCGTTATTTGTCAATGGTTCACCACAGACGAGCCTAAGTCCCATTTTCCGTCTTCAAAAGAACGATTCTCTTCGTGTTTTAGGCCTTTATTACATTTATAATGGCATATCAGACGCTGTGTGACTCTCGGTTCTTGAACATGTAAGACAAAATATTCAGGATGTTAAAGGGTATGATTTACCCCTATTAGAAAGAACGTACTTAGCACAGTCTATATTTTCAGCCGAGTGCGGTACGTTTGTCACGTTGTACAGCCACCATTACGAGTTACTAGGTATTTGCAATCCCTTCTTGGTTCCTCCCTCTGGTCGGGCACTACAGAACTGCTCTGTTGCGTTGCGCTTGGGCAACCACATGCTCGAAGTGGGTTCGCGTTCCCATCCGTGTCTGTCCGCTGCCGGCTGCTTGCTCTGTGATTTCTGCCCCGTCTGCTATAGCGTTATCAGTGTCCCGCGCGTGAACTAGCCTGCTATTTCCTTGGCACAAAAATGCGTTACATGTTACCGACCGTGCACATAAATCGCGCACCGCAAGTGTTAAACGCACTTATATTTACTCTATATGGCAGTGGCATTTTATCGCCACATACAACAGGTATGGCCTGATGTAGACGTTCTCGAAAACCGCGTTGTAGATGCTATGTCAGCCCTACTGCTTCGTCTTGTTCCCCCGGCGCTCCTCGCACGTTACAATAATGTGTCGTGGGAATCGATAACGCCGTCATTTCTGCCTGGCCACCTATGCGACTTCATGTGGCTTCAAGGGTGGTAATTGCTGCGAATGCGTGACAGACTAGAGCGGTGGGCATAGTCCCATCTTCGCTGTGTCATAATTGCCCCTTCAAGAATCCAATAAACATGTGCTGCTGCAATGCGTCGTTGCCAGGGTATTTTGGACTGCCGTGCATGCTGGTTTCCGGGGCCTTGGAGTTAACCGCTTTTTTACATCTGGTCGCTGCTCACGTGGGCACTTCTCGCGAACTTTAATTGCTGCGGGGGAACTTTTGTCTATGACCTAGTCGGTGTCAGGCAGTTTTCGCGGCACATCGTCATCGCACTCTGGTTCCACTTCCGGGGAGGCGCTCCATTGAGATACTGTCGTTTCTGTGAGAGGAGTTGTTCTTCCTTGGGGTAGAAGAGTTCCTTCCACAGTGGTCATGCCGTTTCCTGTCGGTGGCTTATGGACACATATGGCTTAATTGTCGACTAGCCTGGTTCTTGTAGCCAGGCCATCGAAAGTACTCACTGTATATACATGTATGTAGAACTTGGCAACTATGGCATTGATTCAAGGAACACTAGAGGAGAGATGTTGATAAATTTCGCGGAAAGAAATAAGCTCCGAATAGTGAATATCCTCTTCAACAGGAACAGGAAGTGGACCTGGAAGAGCCTTAATAGAGAAACAAGTAATGAAATAGGTTTCATACTCTATGGCGATCACAGCATAGTGCAGGATGTAGAAGTGTTAGGTAGGGTAAAGGGAGCAGTGATAGGTTAGTGAGGTATAGGATTTCCCTAAGTATGAAGAGACAAAGAGTAAGATTAGTCAAGAAGAAACAGGCCAACCTAGATGCAGTAAGGGTAAAAGCAGACCAAATCAGGCTGGTGCTTGCAACCAAATATGCAGCTTTATAACTGAGAGATGATGACATAGAGGGAATGAATGAAAACGTAACTAGGTTGATTTCAGAAGCGGCAGTTGAAGTGGGAGGCAAGGCACCAAGGCAACCAATAGGTAAGCTCTTCCAAACAACCTAGGACCTCATAAAGAAACGACAGAGTGTAAAAGTGTCCAACTCACGAGATCAGATAGAATTCGCGGAATGATCAAAACTGATCAAGAAGGAGAAAGTAACAGATATCAGAAATTATAACGTGAGAACGATTAAGGAAGCAGTAAAAAATGGACGCAGCTTGAAATCAGTCAAAAGAAAACTTGGCATAGGACAAGCTGATCTGTATGCACTGCAAGATAAGCAGGATAATATCATGAGCAATTTAGAAGATGTAGCAAAAGCAGCGAAAGAGTTCTATACTAACCTGTACAGTTCCCAGAGGAGCCACGCTACCTTCATTCGAAGTAGCTAAGAACATGATACAGAGGTTGCTTTTATAAGTAGGGATGGATTTAGAAGGGCCTTGCAAGACATGAAACGGGGAAAAGCGGCAGGAAAAGGTGGAATAACAATAGATTTAATCAGAGATGGAAGAAACATCATGCTTGAAAAGCTTGTGGCCCTTTATACGCAATGCCTCAGGGCTTCAAGTACACCAGAGAACTGGAAGAATGCCAAAATTATACTAATCTACAAGAAGGGAGACGCTAGAGTATTGAAAAATTAGGCGCCTATTAGCTTGCTTTCAGTATAGTATCAAATATTCACCAAGATGATTTCCAATGGAATAAGGTGAACACTTAGCTTCAGTCAACCAAAAAAAAAAAAAAATAAAGGACTGGCTTGAGAAAGGGATATTCTACAGTGGATCACATCCATGTCATCAATTGGGTGATCGACAAATTTTCAGAGTACTGTGAATTCCTCTATACGGCTTTCATGGACTATGAAAAAGATGGAGAACCAACGGTCATGGAGGCATTACGTAATCAAGGAGCACACGACGGTTACGTGAATATCATGGGAAGTATCTACAAAGATTCCACAGCTACCTTGGTTCTCCACAAGAAACGTAGAAAGTTACCTATCAAGAAAGTGGTCAGGCAAGGAAACACAATTTCTCCAATGCTATTCACTGCATGCTTGGAAGCAGCAGTGAATAGCATTCAATTCAAGCTATTAAACTGGGAACGCTTAGGAGTGAGGATCAACATCGAATATCTCGGCAACCTTCGGTTTGCAGATGACATTGTCCGGTTCATTAAGATTGGGGACGAATTACAGAAAATGATTGAGGACCTTCACAGAGAAATTGTAAGAGTGGGGCTCTATGGTAATATGCAGAAGACAAAGATAATGTTCAATAGCCTGGCAAGGGAACAATAGTTCAGGATTACCAATCAACCTCTAGAGTCTGAAGGAGTACGTTTATCTAGATCAATTACTCGCAGTGGTCCCTGATCATGAGAAGGACATTTACAAAAGAATATAAAAGAGGTTGGAGTACATACGGCATGCAGACATTGCCAAATCCTGACTGGGAGCTTACCCCTATTATTGAAAAGAAAGGTGTACAATTACTGCATTCTATCGATGCTAACATATGGGACAGAAACTTAGAGATTGACAAGGAAGCTCGAGAACAAGTTAAGGGCCGCGCAAAGAGTGATGCAACGAAAAATATTACGCGCAACGTTTAGAGACAGGGAAAGAGCGCTGTGGATAAGAATGCAAACGGGGATAACCGATATTCTAATTGACATTAAGCGAAAAAAATGAAGTTGGGCAGCCAATGTAATGTCTGGGATACATAACCGGCGAACCATTAGAGTTATGTAATGGGTACCAAGAGAAGGGAAGCGCAGTCGAGGATGGCAGAAAACCAGGCGGGGTGAATGGAATCAGGACATTTGCAAGCACAAGTTTGAATGGGTTGGCGCAGGACAGCGGCAATTCGAGATAGCAGGGAGGGGCCTTCGTCCTGCAGTGGACATAAATAGGCTTATGATGATGATGATGATGATTACAGTCGAATCCAAGTAGCTTGCTAGTCGTTGCGTAAGATTGCTTTTCGGCTTCTGTACAACAGTTCTGTATACAAAACTGTGGCAGAGACACTGAAGACTGCTCACCTGTGGGAATGCGAAAGCATTATAGTCCCTCCGGTGAAATGTTTTTTCTTTTGTTCCTTCCTCCACGATTTTGCCCTTCTACGAGGAGTACTTGAACCCAGCCTGAGTATTCTAGAGGGATACCTTGCACGGCAATCGTTGAGTATTACCGGTAGTGGATGGATTTTTCTACGATTTGGCTTGTCTTTGTTGAGAAAGGGCATAATGGCTCTTTCTAATGTTCAGTTCCCTTACGTGCTAACACCTCGCAGCGTGTCGCCAGACCACTTAACTCTTTTACATTCACGATTAATTCATCTCGTTGCGTAGTTTCTAGCGAAACCTGCTACTTCCGCTCGCTGGGCTGCGGGGCGTTTCACTGCTCGTTGCCCATTGTGAAGACGGTTCGAGCGGTTGCCCAAGGACGTAAAAATTTTGGCGTTGCGAGCGTATATGAATATGAAAATCAGTGTCGTTTCCGACATCACTATACCTCTCAATAGTACAACATGGAGCACGTTCTTCCAAGGCCAGTGCATGTCCCAAGATGCAGAAGGCGTGGCTCAATTCCCATCCCGGCCGCTTTCATGTCGCTCAGGCAAGCCGCGCTGTCGACAAGTGCGAGTTCAAGAGTGGGGCAGAAGGTACTTACGCTCCGTTATGGCGTCGCTCCAAGATCTATTTCGAGTAATTGTACGGACGTTTCGTGCGCGTGACTTGAGAGAGTATCCGACGCCGAGGGGTGAGGCAGGAAATAAAAGAGGAGGGGGACACGATGATAAACGACGCGTGTGGATTAAGCGATCGATCAAACACGTGGCGTTCGACGTATGCATGAGCACTGATTGTGCAGGCGCGTCCTGCGCGGCGGGCTTCTGGAGTGAAGGTGACAACGCGATGTGTCTTTCACGGTATTCCTTTCGTTTTCGTTTTATTTCTTGAAGCGATTCGTCGCCGCTTTGTGGCCGTCATCTCAAGCACGCCGCGGTCGCCGATTTCACTCGTGCCAAATCGAAGTCATCATGTCAGGAGGCGATAGGGCATCTGCGCTTTCCTCGTTCAATTGTAAACGCGTCCAATGGTGGCTTCTTCACTGTGGCTTGCTATAGCTCAGGTGAAAGGCGGGATGGGAATTTTCTAGAAGGGTCATAAAGGACTCTGCAAAACGTTTGGAAGCTAGTCAGCGAGTCACTGATGATGTCGCAATGAACTAGAGCACATGGTGGAAGCATAGTCATGTACGGTCAAATACCTAAAAACGATGAGTGCTTAAGTACGTAAATGTGTATAGAGAGAGCGAGAGAAGAAAGAAGACGAGCAGAAAGATAGTTAAGAATGAATACTTCTTTCATTACCCTGCGCGGGAGAAAGTGGAAAGGACGAACGTGTAGAGGGAAAAAAGAAGGGGCAGAGACGTATGGAGGAGAGAGTACCCCAACATAACGCTATTAGGGTCTCCCTCAAAGGCTATCGATCTTTATTCTTCGCGTAGTGGGCGGCAGCTCGGCTAATCAAGCGTCGGGCAAAAAAAAAAAAAGAGTGATTGCCTTTCCGCACTGTGTAAGATGGAAACGCACGGGAAACGAATGACCTCCCTATGCTGTTTCTGAATGAACGGTGTGCTAACGGAAGGGCTAATATAAGTTTGCAAGTGTAAATCCGCGAGCACCCGAATAGTGTCGCGCCGGTCAACTATTGCGCCGAATCTCACCGGTGGGCAAACCGAAGGCAGCGGGCTTCGAACCTGCTACTTCCTGCAGACGAGGCGGACTATCAGCGACGATGCCACCTATGCTTAGAGAGATGTTACGGAAGATGGTGGAGGAGGTGGAAGGGGGAGAGTGGGAGTCTTTCATTATAAGCTACCACCAGATTCTTCGGCTATATCTGCGCTGTAGCTTCCTCTGCGAACCGCTCAAATTCATGGCGTTCATTCATTTATTTATTTTTTGCTCCTACCTTTCGGCGTGCGGAACCCCGCAGTAGCATGCACCGACGTCGGCTAATTCTCCCCCGCGCTTCTGCTGAGAGGGCAGGCAGGCAGCATCATTGGCAATAAAACCTGCCTCCCGCTGACGTGGGCAGACTGCCGGCAGCGGTATGGCGCGCCAAACGAATCCCCCCTTCCGGCGGAAGCACCCGGAAGAGACTAGCGAACGACTCTCCCGGGCAATGTGTAACGAGCATCGGAGTAAAGAAGCAACGAATGGGCAAAGAAAGAAACGAAAAAAGAAATAAGAAATGAGAAGCCAGTTAAGGTAATTCGAAGGAGAAAAAAACCCGCTGAGCACAGCAGTAATGCGGTCGAAGAGCTCGGAATGCGGCCACCGGCGGCGGAGGCACAACGTTTCTGGTTTTTTTTCTATAAGCGCTGCAGTCAATCAACAACAACAACAACAAAAAAGAAGGTTAATACGAGCAATAAGACTAGTAGCAGTTTGACGCCGTGCAATAAGATAATTAATTCTGTTCCTTCCTGTTTACGGTTTCTGCTACACTTTCTCTCTTTCTACTTTTCTGCATTTTAATTTTTGTCTTTTGTTCTCTTCTCTCTTTCTGCACGCGACATATCTGCCGAGCGAATATGTTTCGGCCTGTCGGGGGTGCGTTTCCGCGCGTCTGATTGGCTGCTCGACTGTGCACACCCCCCCACACTGCCAGAACTTGCCATGCGGAGAAGACACACGCCCTGGATCTTTTGCGAACGTTTCGGACTGTTACCATGACTTCCTATAGCAATTCGTGGCGACGCCCGGTAGCGTCTGCTACTAATTTCGTTAACTTCAGAATTGTGGCTAGCCGGGCTCGGCCGTACGAACACATTCTTTAGCGAACAACGCGAATAACGGTAAACAGAAAGAGACGCACTACATGTGTCTCGTGTGTCTCTTTTCTGTGTCCCGTTATTTGCGCTGTTTGCTAAAGGATTAATCTCGTGTTTTTAGCGTTGCTTGAACGACAGTCGAGCGATCAGCTCTGCGCGTCATTCTGCACCGCCTGCTTCAGTGTTGGCGCGCCGTTATTGTTTATGCTTCGCACCCGCCGCGGTGGCGTTGGCGTTGCGCTGCTAAGACCTCGGTCGCGGCATCGAATCGCGGCCGCGCAGTGCGACCTCATTTGAACCCAAATGTGAATTCATTCACGTTTTTTGTCTCCCAGTGTACGACTGATTCGCAAATACAACGCCCTGATGCAACGCTGGCGCCATGAGCAATGCTGCAGTGGACCTCTGCGAATTTTTTTTTTTTTTTTTGAGTGGCTGGGATTATTTAACGTGCACACAAGTCTAAGCATGTGGGGCGTAGGGTGGGGGGGTGGGGGGGAAGCGTTTCTTGCACTGCGACCGCAGCCTGGATTCGTGCCTTCGACCTCGTGTTCAGCAGCAGCATTGTCATAGCGACCGACCTGCCGCGAATGATCAGAATGGCTCCACCGTCTGTATAAATCTCCTCCGTCTTCTTCTGAGACGAATCGTCTTTTTTTCTTCTTCTTTTTTTTTTTCATTTCAGTGACCCTCGCACCGAGGAGTTATCCCCATTCTTCATCGTGAGGAGCCTAGTCGTGGTTATCGATTTAACCGAGCCGTCTCCCTAGAGTCGCGCGGACCCCCCCCCCCCCCCCTCCCCCCCCCCGAATCATCTGCCCCTGTACTCAGTGACGCGCGGCCGTAGCTTTCGCCTCTGTGAAATATACCTGTCCTTAGCTAGTCACTGTACTCCCCTCACTCCCGCCTTCCACACCCTCAGCTCAGGTGCCTCCCGTATTCTTGAGACTTCGTTCCCGTCTGTATGGCCCTCCCATTTTGTCGCAGCTTCCGCGCATTCACGTCTATTTTTTTTTTTTTTTCATGAGCGTCATTCCTTCGCAGCTTTACAGACAAGAAAGAAAGAAAGAAAGAAAGAATCTAGTCTACAGAGTGATGTGTGGACTCGCACGAATGCCGGTGACCGAATCAAATAAACTTTCGCGCTGAACTAAACGCGTAGGAACAAGCATGGACTAGTGGTTTCAAAAATAAAAGAAAGAATCAAAATATAAAAAAATACGTGTAGAATGCGCGACAACCAGGAGGGCCCGAGTTGGCGGCACTTTAATAAAGTAACGCGAAGGCATCGCCGCTGGAGTCCGGGTCGACGGGACGGGAATAAAAAAAAATTATAAAAATGCGGAAACTCGCGAATTCCCGAGCCAGCTTGCATGAACGCATCCGAAGAATGAGTCTCGAATCACAATTCTTAGCATCGCAGCAGCAGCCATCGTGTCGCTTCTCTTCCCGCTCCCCTTCCGGTTCTTTCGCAAACCTCCCTCTGCTCGAGCGTCGCCCCGAAAGGAATAGGAAGTCGGGCGGCCCGTTCGCCTGTGACAGTGTTCGGCGATGTGCATCTGTAGCTTCGCCTTTTCTGTCCCACTTCTTCCTATTCTTGGTCCCTCGCCCATTTCTCTCTCTCTTTTATGGTTCAGTGCCTCATACCGTCATCGGCACCCCAGCGTCAGCCGCCTGCTGGAGGCACACGCAGACTGCGAGATCGCTGTGTCCCCTTTGCACGCCTGCGTGCGCGCGTGCACACGTATGTATGTATGTATGTATGTATGTATGTATGTATGTATGTATGTATGTATGTATGTATGTATGTATGTATGTATGTATGTATGTATGCATGTATGTATGTATGTATGTATGTATGTATGTATGTATGTTGTGCGTATGTGCGTATGTATGTATGTATGTATGTTGTGCGTATGTGCGTATGTATGTATGTATGTATGTATGTATGTTGTGCGTATGTGCGTATGTATGTATGTATGTATGTATGTTGTGCGTATGTATGTATGTATGTATGTATGTGCGTATGTATGCATGTTTTTATGTATGTATGTAGTTAAGGGGGTAGGTAGGTAGGTAGGTAGCATTGGCCTTCTCGCACATGGAGCTGAAGGCAGAAAAGAAAACGAGCTGATCGCAGGGACTCGCATTCGGTGTCGTTAAATTACGTTACACACGCTAATACATGTAAGGCTTTTACGCGTGCATGCACAAATATGCGATTCAATATACGTATCACTACGTCAAAATAATGTCAAGCCTCTGACCGTGCGTCCGCAGCCTTCATATTCTCAGCGAACATGTGTTACGTAATTTTGGACACTCTCTAAATGTCAGCCTGGAGGAATGATTAGCGACTGCTTGCTTAGCAATGACGCCACTTAAATGCTGTACGATGGGTAGCTTCGTTTTCGTAACCCCAGAGGGGTCAAGTCAGAGATTAGGCAGACTCGGTTCCACCCGACCGCGCGTTTACGGGCCAAGTGGGTTCGAGTTAGTCAACTCGCCGTCGCGATAACTCAAACACTCCCCGACGCTCCCTGGGCCCGACTCGCCGGTGTTTACGTGAGTCCGACGATCTGATATCGGGCCGACAAGCCCGCTCGTCCAAGCATTGCCGGGTTCACATAAAGGCAGCTTATCGTACCCGTTCCACTTTCGACTTCTATGGTTCATCAAAGGGACGCTCAATATTCCACGCAGGGGCGGGTGGGTGGGAAGGAGGGGGTGGGGGCGACGCAGTCAGCGGAATCCTGTTTTCAGACCAACCGTATTATCAAGCACCCGAGTTCTTTTATGTCGGATAGCATCGCGCTCCTTATACCGCTGGGAGCGTCGGCGGCGCGGCCTAAGATCGCTTTTATTCGATATACCAATCGCGTGCTTGTTTGCCTGGAGCATGCGATGATCCCCCCGGTATTCTCCTAGAGGTTCGCTACTACATATTTTATTTGGCCGTTGTATTTGGTATTTTCATTTTGTTCGTTTGCTTCTGTTTCTTCCTGGTGCCCAGAGATGGCTTCGTCTTCGTTTATTACGTCATCGGGAACGTTGGGAATGCGAATAAAATATGAGAAGCGCCTACGCAGAGGAGAGCAGTGGATCGGGGAAACGAATTCAATGCAACGAAGGAAGAAACGAAGTAAGAGAGACGCATAAATGCAATACGGGGAATGGGAAGGTATCCTGGAATCAGTGGAAACAGGGGCGGCAGGAGAAGAGCGGAAGCATGGAAGAATGGCAGCGAAACATACACAACTCGGCCTTTCTGGTCCATGTTCTGTGTTTTTGTAGCGTTTTTCGATAGTGCGCGTTCGACGAGCATTCTTCATTGAGTTGTCTTGCTTCGGAGCCACCTCTTTATTTCTTTACATACTTAGTCCCCGGAATTACTTTGTCACCATGATTCATGCACGTGGGGAGCGAGGCAGCTTATTTTGCAATAACAAACAAACAAACCAAGAAAGGACAGAGCACACAGAAGAAAGGAATCTTGTTTAGTTATTTCCAGCACTCCTCTTTCCTCCTCCCTGTTCTTTTTCTGTCGTGCCTTTTAATGTACAGGAACACAGTGTTTCCAGCACAAAATCAGCTTTAAAAGGCTGGCAGCTGTTACTTGATTCTGAAGCTCCTTCTTGGGTCTCACAGCTTGTCGCTACATTACAGAATGTGTAGTAGGAAAATCTTGGTGTGTGTTCGATACAATGTGCATGAACTTTTATGTTTCTGTTGGTGATGAAAAGTCAAAGGAGGGGAGATGTTTAGTATCGATAATCGAAAACTACACAAACGTGACAGACGCTTTAACCAAAATAATATAATACGGCGCGTTTTAACGAACACATTCAAAAAAAAAAAAAAAAAAAATGTGCCTTCGGAGCGCGTCTAGTGCATGAGCTCTACTCAAAGCGGCGGACATTACTTGTAAAAAAATGTAATGCATGATTCACTTAATAACAAAATTCGCTGTGTTCTTAATTAATTAAGACATGACACATATTGCAATTAACACGTTCTCTCCGGAGATTTCGCAAGGCATATCCAGTTGAAAATAATTTTATGGATGACACTATTTACGAGATATGCGCAGTCAAAGATGAGGTAAAAATTCGCTGTCATTTCACTTACTTTTTTAACAAAACGTCGTTTTATGCATTGAAGCACAAAAGTAACTGGAACGCAAGTGCACTTCTCCGCAAAGTTAGGGAATTAATATCTCGAAACTGGTGTCATACTGGTAATTCGTTCCAAATGGATATGCCTTGTGAACTCCCCTGCTAGAATTTGTAAATTGCAATATGCGTCGTAAGCTAATTAGTTCAAGAACTTAATCTGCTAATTTATGTTAATTAGTCGACCATACATTTCAATTTTTTTTAAAAGTTGTGTCCGCCTCATCGAGTAGACCAGCTCATAAACTAGAATTGTGCTATCGAGCTGCCAAAGGCAATTAAAAAAATTTGAAAGTGTTCGCAGAACACCTTTTTATTATTATTGAACGTATTTAAGGAGGCGTTGGTGCCTATGTGTGGCGCCGGCTACTCCTCTTCTCTTACATGGTAGTTATCGGGGGAATGTTGTCAACAATTACCAAACTGGACAAATGAACACATGAACGGATATTCAAGTACTAAGTCTCAATACTGCAATATAAATAAATGCTCGCACAAAAAATGAGTTCACACAGCACAAATTTTCACAAAACCAAGACGGTCACACAGACGATGTGGTGCGCTTAAATGCTCCACTCTAAATGCAACAAATACAAATGCTACATGAACAGGAAGGCACAATGAACATCTAATTAAGGGGGCCTGTTAATAATAAAAATGTGAGCAATAACTATTCTATGACTTAGTATTTCTGTGATATTTTTTATTCCTCCAAAAATGTACTAAGGCACGCGCAGCGATGGCTTGAAGTTTTTCTGTTTACTATGGACCTAAAATTTTTCCTGAGGATAGTGACCATCTATCCAAACCATGTTGTTTTTTTCGAGGGGTTCTTGCGGGGAGTATCGTGATTTTTAGTATAGAAGAAGGTGTTCTATGTCTTCTTCAGCCTCTTCACATGAGCATGTAGCATTGTTTGTAGTAGCTTTGTTTCCAGCATCATCCATTGGTATACACGTCAGTGCGATCTACGTACTTAGTGTAAAGATGTGCTAAAGTTAATTGCTTTATCGCAACTATGTTACATTTGCGACCTGGTCCAGGAATTGAAGTGACTATTTCTGGAATTGCTAGTCGCCATGGGGGATGAGTTGCGCAAGTAAGCCAGTATTCGTAAGCAGACAGTAAGTTTTTGCATCGCCTAATTTCTACGTGTATACGTGCAGCAGTTCTGTCCTGAAGGTGTTGGCATAGTAGATGATTAGCGTGTTGTGTAGCCAAACGAAAGAAGGGACGACAAGTTTCCGTAAATCTTAGGACATGAAAAGTTGGTTGGCGGGACTCAGCAATTACCAAAGCACTTCCAGATTCACGCGGAACACCAAGACATCTGCGAAGGCTTCTGGCCAGCAATCTTTGCATTGTTTCCTCAAGATTACAGGATATTCCATGTAGCAAAGTAGCAGAGTATGCTATTCTTTGTCTAATGATTGGCGAGTGAATGCGTAATAAGGAAGAGGCTGAATTACCCCATCTCACTCCAGCAAATCGACGAAGAATGTTGATTAGGGAGTTGACTTTTTCTTCTAATATAACTCAACTCAATACAACTCAATACGACAAACCGGCCATGCTGCGATCTCTCAGCTGAGTTTCATTCGCGGCGCTCTCATTAACGCATTGCTTTACGTTGTTAGATACGGGACCTTTTCCTGAGCCTCCTTCTAGTTCACAAGACCACATAGAGTCGCGTCACACCTAATTAAGGAACGCAGAAGCACATCTACCACGTTCCCGAGGCGCAGCACGTCCAAAAAAGTTGGTGTCCCCCACCTTGTGCGCCGCATGTGGAGCTATTCACTGCTTGACTCTTCCCGAAAGTATAGCGGGAACCTGGCACGGTTCCAGGTAACATGGATCCCAAGAAAAGCTGCTTTGCAGCTCTGAAAGGTCGCTCGAAGACAACCCGTCTCCCCCCATCCGGCTATTGTGACGGCGCTTGCAAGCCGCGAGGCAACGACGGCCGTAATGCACCGTGAAGCCCTGGGAGCAATCTGCCCCGTCCGCCTTTGTGACGGCAGTTGCAGACCAGGAAGGCAATACCGCAGACAAGTAATCCCTCGGACAATTGGAGCCCAAGGAGCGACCCTCTGCGCCGGGTGTGATTTACATTCGCACGGGCGCCTACCATTGGCCGGAAATGACGCCACCTGAGCGGGCTCGCCGATTGGCCGAACGTGATGTGACTTCGAGACACCGAAGGGGTTAAAAGCCAGAGACCGGAAGCAGCGAGAGAGGATTCCTTCATTCATCTCTTTCGAGCTTCTTGCCACTGGCCGCAGCGTCCGAGTTGCTGCCGGGCCGTAATGACTTTATGACTGTTAATTCCTTTGTACTCCCACTGTAAATAATTTAAATAAACCTCCAGTTTTTATGTCAAAGTCCTCCTCAACCTCGGCCAACTCCCGCACCCAACGGCAAGGTCCAATATCTGGGGGACAGCAATTGGGATTGTCCTCCAGATTTACCACCGTGCAGCCCGGCGCGGCCAAAGTTCATAGATACCAAAGGTCTTTTTCTTTGTGTTCGATTGCGTATTCACGTACACGTAAAACGCGAGTCTGCAGGAGGCTTGCTGGCCTGCAAATGGACAGTTTAATTTTGCTACACTGGCAACCTTACTTTTGAGCATCGCTCGCATGAAGGTTGACATGCAATCGCCTTGAAGGCCAGACCTCTCGAGCTTTGATCGTAACGTCCTCCCCGTCCCATTTTTCTTTTTTTTTCGAAAGAGAAGTGGAACACGCGAAATTTCAGGTAGCTGTTTGAGTTGGCTGAATAAACTCTTGGTCTTTGAATTCTTGCCGCAAAGTGCTACTCGTCGGCAGCAGTCACGAGCAGTCGCGCGTCCTGAACTTTCGAAAGTGAGATGAGCGAATGAATTTTCTTTTAGAGACCGTCTCGCTTTTCTGTTGAGCGCTGCCAGCTCGGGCTCTTTGACTTCACCGTGTACTTGTACGCAGGAGCATGCCTTGTTTGCTTTAGCACTGCTGATTTTTCTGCCAACTTGACGCGTCTGCATACGTCTGCTACTGTCTGTCTTGACCCAAAAGAAGAGGAAGAAAGGGAGGAGGTTTGCCCGCCTTCATTAGCGAGGGTTTAGCACAGGATGGCCGCAGCATGAAGAGTTCCTTCCACTCCCCCCCCCATGCTTGCGGATGTGGTATACGGATGAAATGTTTGCTCTCGTCTTTGTGGGCAGGAGGCGGAGGAGGAGAGAGACGACGCTTGCCTTTATTTCTCGCCCGAGGCTCTCTAATTACTGTCGCCTGCACGCGGTGTGATGGCCGCTTCCCGCCTTTTCGTTGTATGCGTGTGACGGCGTCCTTGGACGTGGTGTCAGTGGGGAGCTGGGAACGCTAATCACCGTCATGAAAACCGCAAGAAAGCTAGGAATGCCGAAAGAAATTATTGAGACGAAGGTAGTGAGGTTAACCGGAAAGCATGTCCGCTTAGCTACCCTCCAGAAGTAAAGGGAGATGAGGGAATAGAAAGATAGAAAGATAATGTTCTCTCAACACATACGCGTAAAAGGAAAGTGTGAAGCGGACAAATGTAGTCACACAAGCCTTTTTGATGTTTAGAGAACATATTAGCGCCTGCATAGCTTTGCGTGCCAATAGACGGTGAGGTCTGTATTGAAGTATCTTGTCTCTATAGACACAAGCAGGTGGTACAATCATGATAATGTGCTGCAGGGCGGCTGCCTGTGTGCAAGAAACTGAAGAAAGTCACGCAACAGATTGTCAATAAAAATAAAGAACTTCAGGACCTGTACTCTGCTTCGCGAAAACCTCCCTGCAATCTTGCTGAAGCCGAATGTGACGCCGAAATATATGCGACCTAGATTAGCTATCGGCGCGCAAATGCCATCTCGCGTAAATGTCTTAAGTAAAACAAGTCTAGCGATTGTGCGCTGCAAGAACAGAATTCACAAAGCTCGCCCTTCATAGGAAGTGTGTTGCGCTGCTAAGCACGAGGTCGTGGGATGAAATCCCGGCCACGGCGGCCGCATTTCGATGGGAGCGAAATGCAAGAACACCCGTGTACTTAGATTTGGTGCACGTTAAAAGACCCCAGGTGGTCGAAATTATTCCGTAGTCCCACACTACGGCGTGCCTCATAATCAGATGGTGGTTTTGGAACGTAAAGCACCATCATTTTTTTAAAAGAAGCGTTCATCATCGTCTCCTATTAGCGGGCTGCTGTAGTACATTGGAGACTCACGGATAGCCTAATTCGATAGTTGTGTATGTGTTTTGCGTGCAATTTCATATTGCGGGTCAATTTTTTATATATGTGGCTTCGGCTCGTGAAGTGAGGGACTGAATTCGCAAAGCTTTTGGTTGGCAAATGCTGTTTTCCATTGAGTGGCCGCCTGCGCTAAAAGTGTGTCCAGCGTTACAAATGGCGCCCGGTTGCTCTTGCGAATGGCGGTAGCGTAAAAAACTATTAATGAACACTGTGGCAGATGCCAATGGTGCTTCTTCAACGCTTGGTAAGAAACAATGATAGCTCATAGAAAGCAAACATACTAACGCTGACGGCCAAAATAAAATATTAAGAGGACGAAAAGAAAATGCACAGATTTCGAAGTGGCAGTATACACGTACATCTACTTACTTCCACTACATGGGCTTCGTAGTCACGGAAACAACGGGCCCTAAGTAATATTGGTTTCTCAGCGTCACGCAGGGATCTCCCAGTAACCAGCTTGCTTAGCAACAATATTGTCTTCGCAATTATTACTGCCTTTACGTATCTGAGGTAGCTTGTCTGCTAACTACACCCCAAACACGAATGCGTTCTCGCGCTAACCGAAAGTTGTCTGCGAACATCAGCGTGAAAAGTGTGCTACGAACCTGAAAACCCTGTCATAGTGGAATACTTTAGTGCGTGCTCAGACAGTGCATTTATTATTTTTCGAGCACGAGCGGCGACAGCTCAGTTGTCGCACGTCTCGCTTGAATAACGCCGCCTCCATAGAAAAAGAAAGAGAGAGAAAAAAGTAATACGAGAGGAACAGTGTAGCTAGGGTTGTCGAAGCCCGGCTCTAATCTCGCGCATCGATCGATGTGAGAGACCCGGAATTTTCACGCTCGATTACTCGGTGACACTAATTACCGCCCCAGCCCGACGCCGGAAAGTTGTTCCCCAGCCGGCAGAGCGATGCGCGGCGCGTGTTTTCGAAAGTATGCCTGAAGTGCTGCGAGCGGTGCCCGATATATATTGTCTCCTCGGGACGGGCGCACATCACGATTCAATCACTCGTGCGGCCTTGACACGTTTCCCGCTTCGCTCCATCCACTCGTGCGATGTACTTAGTCACGCGACACAAACGCAGGAAAGAATGGACAACTTTTTTTCTTTACCAATAAGCGTAGACTTAAGTATTAATGATTTTACTGCCTCGCCTGGGCCAACTCATCCGGGTACCATGAAGTCTTGCAAAAGTATCACTTGTTGCGTGATATGCTGTAGCTCAGCGATGCCGCTTTACGACCGATCTGCGTTGTGTGGCTCACCTATTTGCTGCTAGTGTTCTGTCAAAACAATTAGCGCACCCACTGAGCCACTTCTTCTGTCCCAGTGGTGCACGTTCTGCTGCCGAGTACGAGGTCATCGGTTCGATTGCCTGTCACGACCTCGCTGTATTCCCTATGAAAGCAGAACGCAGAGCGCTGGTGCATCGACATTAGGGTTCACGCGCTGATGAACAGCGGGTGGTAACAATTAAACCACAGCCCTCTATTGCCGCATCTGTCGTAGTCCCCTGGTGCCTTCGGTACGTTACACCTAACTGCACGTTCGGTTGGGCTGGTCGGTACAGCTTGCAAAACAGCAGAGCCCCTATTCATAAGACGTCCTATGGTAGAAAGGTTTGTGAGAGAAAATTCCTGTCATTACAGATTCTGGATATACTTTCAGCGAAACTGGTCGGCCCAAAAGCAAAAATCACTTACGAGCGAAGAACTTTGCGAATTCGACCCCTGACTTTCCGCAGCGCGGTGCAGAGCAAAGGAGCGCAGTACTAAGCGTTGAATGTAATTGTTCGTTTTTTTGTGTGTAAGAACGGCTGCGCCCTTTATGTGCTCCTTTCTTTTTTTGTTTGTAGCATGTCGCGCTGTAACATTTAAAAAAATATGCATGTTGTTTTACGTTAAACGTACTATAGGTCAGCCGCGAAGTCAATCAGTGTATTAAACTACCACTTTGTCAGTCTGCATTTTCCCTCTCCGTTTTGTCGAGTCGTAGAGAAAGAGAGGAGTCTGTGTCGAAGCGGTCAAGTTGTCTAACCACGTGGAATGTCAATGTCTGTGTCGTCGTAAGGAGCGGGAAAGCGTCATTCGCCGACGGCGGCGCGAAACAGCCGGCGCCGGCGACAAGGAAGACGCGCTGCCTGTGCAAAAGCATGTATACGTCGAGGGCGGCAAAGCGTTCACTCGCGTCGCCACCTTGATCGGGATTGATTACGCCGCACTCGCCGGGAACACTTGACGCGCCGCGCGTTCCTAGCAGCAAGTCGGACCGCGAAGTGACTCCCCGTCAAGGTCGTTCGCTTTCGATAACCTATCTAGCCTGCTTGCCCATTTCGGTGCAGTGTGCTCTATCCAGCGGTTCGCCCGTGTATCTCCGCTAGAATGAAGACGCTTGAATGCGCGTACTTTGCTAAAGATAGGTTGCAGTTTCGCCCGACAGGCGAAGTATCGATTACGATAGCAAATTGGTAGATAGCTGTACGAAGTAAGAGTAGTAGTTTTATCGGCCGTACGTACTTGTAAACATTCCCTTACTAATTAACTTGACAAGCGTGGTGCCACGCGCGCACGAGCTAACCTGAACACATCTCCCTCGATGGCGGCGCACACGCGCTGTCAGAACGATGGAGTGAGAAAGCGCGGCAGCAGCCTTCTCACTCAAGCGAGAGGCAGCACCCTTCGTGTTGCTTCTCGCTTCAACGCGAACTAAGCGGCGACAACACAGCGCGCACGAAGCTATCAGCCATCGGCGCAATCTGTTCCCATCGCAAATCGCTTTAAAGATAGCGCCTACACAGCTGCCGCCGTCGTAGAACGCCCCCTTCCACTCCGTCATCCCCCTCTGCGGTGCCTTGCGCGTGACAGAAGACGGCACGCTTCCTCTAAGCTGACTTTGGGCACACAAACAAACAAATAAGCAAAGAAACAAACAAAAGCAAACAAAGAAAGAGATTTCTGCTGCCAGCCTGTCATCTGCCTTGTTCATGTCGTTTCCGATCAATAGATAGATAGATAGATAGATAGATAGATAGATAGATAGATAGATAGATAGATAGATAGATAGATAGATAGATAGATAGATAGATAGATAGATAGATAGATTATGGCATAGGTATCTCGCCGGTTTCTCGACCACTCGTAACGGTTGTAACAATTAAAGGGTGAGGGGATGTGAAGTCAGTGCTTCCATTTCAATGCTTCTTGTTTGTCCCAGTTTGTCTACCTCCTGCTACTCGCAGTGCTTCTTCCGCATTTAGCTGCTTCATTGAAATGGGGCTTCCTGAGACGAAGGGATTTCCGGCATGTCTGGACAGGAGAGATTCACGCGCAGTCACTCTTGCCGCCGCTTCTACTTGACCTGCGTCCGAGACGCCCTCTGGAGAAGCCATCACCCGGACATAAACTGCTGCATAACGTTCCGGCGCTCTACGGATTGGTGTCCTCTCAGAATGAATGTACAGTTACCACCCTGTAACACATTTATTATATTCAACCCAACAGACTTTTAACGCACCGTCAGTTTCACCGGCAGAAATGCGTCATGTAAGGCAATACTTAAGCATATAGGGAAAGAAAAATTATTGCCGAGGTCTTCGTTTCAAAAACCTGTATTTCATTCCCGAAATCCTAATTTGGTATACCTTTTTACAGTACGCCATACTGGGCATTCCCGTAGATAGAAAGCTAATTTATTTGAGTATATGCATCATTTCAATTCGGAGGTGGTTCCAGTGTACGCACAGGGCACGGGAACACAAGAACGTGCAGCGCTTTGTTTTGTGGTGTTTGGTATAGTTTCTCCGCTTTTTTTATTTTTAAACCCACGCTTTGTCTGCACTCTATTCATTGCCTCATTTGCTCCCGAACCGTTCAACTTATCGTCGAAAGCCGTCGCGTTATGCGCAAAGGAAGGAAAACTCTTCGGGAATCATCGTGGACGCGAATGAAACGAGAGAAGCCGCAACAACAAGTCTCGACAAAGGATGTTCTAACAACGCGAGCTGCTGCTACATCCACCTTCCTGCTACGCGAGCGTGCCCTTATAATTTGTCCAGTGAGGCGTCTCCGTTTCGAACGAAACAAGCTGCACACTCTTCTCAGTTGAGAGCGCGTATGCGCGTGCCGTACATTCCTAAAACGGAAAACAGGCACAACGCGGGACAAGATGCAGCAACGAGCTCGCGCTCGCGTACGCCTGCTACGGGAAATTGAATTCAGCGTCACGCTGGCGGCGACAGATGTTGTAACCCGCTGTCGTCGTTCGTATTCGTCGCGTCACTGTAAATGCACGGCGAAGGCCGCTCACGTAGCAGACGCAGCCTTGCAGCTGCACGCAAGCGCTTCTGCTGCGGCAGACAGGGACGGCGAGGGAGGATTGCGGGACGCACGGGAGGGACGCAGTGCGGCTGCACCCGTGCATAGGGAGCGCGGCCTCCCGGCTAGGCGAACTTACCGAAGATAGACGCGGTGCTGCTTATCGCATCTTTAGGCGTTTTCTGTCTTACCTGTGTCAACGAGGACCGTCCAAATTGAGGCGTCTCTCCTTTATGCCTCCCTCACTTTTTGTCCAAGTTGTGCATACGCTCGGGATGGCGGATGACTTTTGCCTTCGCGCGCCCGCCCAAACGAAAACGAATGAGGCGCTTCGCCGAGATCAGCCCATGATGGGGAAACAACGGGAGTTCGCCCGGACCGCGCACCTGACTTTCTTTCCTTATTCCCTCCTTTCGTTCTCTCTTAGCCTCTGTCCTCTTTCATTCCTTCTTATATTCAGTCATTCGTTCTTCTTAGTTTTTTCAGCTTTCTTGGTATTCGTTTTTGTCGCATACTTTCTTATCTTTATTCCTTCCTCGCTTTTTGATGCAGTCTTTCCCATACTTCTTTTTTTCTTTTTGATTTCCTTCTTTGCTTCCTTCCCTTCTTTTTCTGTTCTCTCACCCTCCTGCTGCATACGCAGGCTCCGTCTCTCCGTTCTCGACTAAACGCATATAGTGGCGAGCGGAGCTGCAGTTTTCCACTTTGTGTCCTCCCGCTTTGCATTTCGTACAGTGTTATACGGATCGTTTGTTCTTGCCCTTCTTTTTCTTTTTCTCTGTCTCTCGTCTCCGTCGGGTCTGCCCTCTCTGGCGTCGTTTCTGCGAACGCCCGTCGCCGTCGCGCCCCTCACCGAATTCATCTCCTTGGCGATCTTCCACTGCGGGCGGGTCGTACTCGCCTGTCGGAGCTGCCGCTGGCGTCTCGGTATTGCCTCCCGCGTCGACAGTGCCAGGATTATACAGCGGCGGTCTCCTCGTACTCGCTGTCGCGGAATGCGCGCGTGTAAGCTCAACTCACGAGGAATTCCCTGCACACATGCCCGGTTTCCTTCGCGTTGAATGCGAAGACGTTGTGAAGGTGCTGTGCAAGTAGGTCAGATCGTGCGTCGCTTCTTCCACAAACACTTCAATTTTTTTTTTGTACTTTTGGATGTGTTTTTTTTGTTTTGTCCGTGCTGGGCTCTATAAATATCACTTCACATATCATCGTTCCGTTGAACTAGCGTGGTAAATGGGCCACCAGGCGAATCTGACAGGCTTTCATTAAGGGGATTCTCTCTCCTTTTCAGTTTAGTCGGCGTAGGATGTGCTAAATTATTTCCTAACTTGATTTCTTTTCTTCCTTTTGTTGCTTCTCTGTGAGCATACTCCTTGTGAGCACGTAAATTTCTTTGCCTACAGAAATCTTATGCGTTGTAATATTCGTAAGGAATTTGTCCATTCTCTTTCATTGACATATTATATTACGTCACCTTAGCACATATATTAACTTAGCTGTGTTTTTGTTACTGCGTATTGTGTATATCTTCGTTGTCGGTTCCATGTTTCTATAAATGTGCGGTTTTGCTAACTTCACGATGACAGTCACTTCTTCTACATATAAGGCTCTGTATTGTTGCTTTCTCCTTTCTTTTCTGGAACTTTGTGATACGGCACGCCTAAGGCAGCTCAGATATCCTCGAAAAGTCTTCGACCAGCTTTGGTACGCAGCGCTGCGCCACAATGCTTAATTTGGGAAAGAACTATGGATGCAAAGAAATCAAGAAAGCAAGAAAATAAAAACACACCGGTCGCGGCCGTTGTCTTTTCTTCAACACGCGTACAAATGCCTGCAAGAAAGAGACGGGAGTGTGCCGGCATCAGCGATAAAACCGCAGAGGACGTTGTTGTGGACGCTCGCGCCGTTATCTCCGCAGAGGCCGCTCTGAGGTCGTGCGGTCTTGCATGATGGTGGAGGGGTCCGGAAGCTGGGACGAAGGAAGGCATTGTGTGTGACGCCTGTTCTGCGCGGCCGGTCGCCGAATCGAGTCACGCGCAAAGCGTATCCTGCAGAGATAACCAGTCGGCATCACTGCACTGTGCGCATCCCCTAGACATTTGCATTGTCAAGCGAGGTCAGCGATAAGATCGCACCATTGCGCCTTTCCTGAGACGAAGACCGTTGACACATATTAAACGTGGAGGGAACACTGCAGCAAGAATGAGTTGCTGCAAATGTTGCATGCAATAAATTGTTTCTTTTTTTCTTTTTCATGTTCTGGATTCGGATTTTAATTAGAAATTAATTAAATTGAATTCTGGGATTTTACTGCCGAATTACAGCTTTGTCTGCAATTGATTTCTGCGTCCCTCTTATGCAACTCGCTTACTTTGACAAATGCGAAATGTACTGGAGTCGAATCCCGATGCAGCCGGGAACCTTTTCTGATTGGTCGAGATGACCCCCCCCCCCCCCCCCCTTCAGCCCGGCGCTCGGACTTTTCACGAGGAGTGCTCATCGCGAAAGGGGGGCCCTTAGAGATTTGAAAGGTTCCTGGTCGCTCCTTGTTGCACACTGCAGCAATAAAGAAATAGTCGAGTATTCGCCGCTGTTGTGGGAGGCAGACTATTGCTGTCGTCGGGTACCCAGCGGTAAAACAGATAAAAACACGCTCCTCGTCTGTTGCTTGGCCAGTACAGGAGAACCAGCGCTTGGGAAGGACGGCCACCTGGTGGTAATTTGCCGGAATGAACCGGCAGCAATCCTTTCGAATACTGAAAGGGCCCGCTTTCGAGATGAAACTTCCTTATGAATATGCCGAGTGCCTGGCAGAGGTACACATATATACCCATGAGAAAAACTGGTGGGTTCCCGGAGGCGCTGGGATTCGATTTGCGTACCTCCCGCACCCGAGGCGGACGCACCTCTCTGCCTTTCATGTAATGAATAAAATCGCGCTCCCTTTCTTGCCAATCTCCCCGATACTTTCACTCGCTTTCCTTCTTACCAAATGGAGAATAGCAGACTAGAGCGCGTCAGCTCAGGTCAACCTCTCTGCCTTTCCTATACATAACATCTCTTTCTTGACAATCTTTCTTTCTGCCCTGTAGCTATTTGCAACTACTGTTCCCCCCACCCCAGTAAGCGGAACCAAACCGGAAACTCGCATCTGTTTTGACTCCCTGCCTTTCCTCTCTCTGTCTCTCTCTTGGCAATCATCTTCGGTGACTTCTGCAACATTTTTCTTTTCTTGTTCTTGTGGTTGTCTCTGGAAAAAAGAACCGGATGTTTGCCTTGTAGTTAATTGACCTGCCTGTCGGACCGCATTTCTCTATCTCGTTTTCAGTCGAGTCAAGACGCTGGTATCCTAATATTGCGGCGTTAATTGTCTGTGGTTGAATTAATAAATAAGGTCGCGGTTATGTTTTTGGAAGTCGCCGTTCATCAGTCCGCAGTGGTATGCAAACGATGCTTTGTTTTCGTTTGTTTTAAATACTAACCGGCCTGTGTCATGGCCTTTGACCACATTAAACTTTCCTTGGGTGCATATGTCTTCAGCAAACTCTCTCTCTCTCTACCTCTACTCTTTCTTCTTCCTTATCATTCTGAATCTTATGCAGGATAGCAAGCGGGGCATTCATTTGACATGTGAAGCGTCTGTGAGATGGTGATTCTTTTATGCGGCACTGGCTGCTCTTTTTCGCGTAGGATTACGTAAAATACAGGACCGCGGAAAACGAAAAAAAATCGCATGGAATGCATCACTCATGGATGGATGGATGGATACAACTTTCTTGTATGTCCGGCAAGGTTTAACGCGACCCGCGCTCAGGTCTCCCACGGAGGAACGTCAAGGCCCTGCCTCAACGCCGCATCACGGGCTTGCTGGACTGCCCACATCTGAATTCCGAGGTCTGAGCTGCGCAGAGCGGCGGCCCACCTCGACGACAGGGTCTCCGATTTTCCCGTTAACCTTCCCACCTTTCCCTCTTGATATTATCTCTAACTCTCTTTCTCGTGTTTTATTTTACACCTCGGCTTCTGCATTGCTGTTCTCTGGCCCTGCTTCATGGTCTTCGCCGTGGCTAGTCAGTAAAGCTGCCGTGCTTGTTTACATACAGGACCTCATCACGTGGTTCACTGGTTAGAATTGCAGTAGTTTGCTTCCCTGCAGTGTCCTTCCTTTGCTGTCTACGTAGACAATGCATTAGAGGGAGAAAAGGCAGATGCGATCGATGGGAAGGGGGTGGGTGAGGGATGGTTTCACCCAAATTCCCTTCGTCTCCGTTCTCGCCGCGCTGTCCACGACTTACTGGGTCACGCTGTGTGTGTGTTGCTTCCAAACACCGCTCGTTTTCCCACTGTGTACATCGTCTCCCCGCCGTTTGCTCAGCTTGTTAGCCGAGTTCGTGGCCGAGGCGCCCCACGAAGATAGATATAACAAAGAAGGAAGTGAAGAGAGGCGAGACCAAGCTAAGAAGAAGGGAAAAAAATAATTAAGGACGGAGAAGAGGTCGCGCGTCTACGCTTTATTGCTCATTTTCGCCCTTTTCGTCTTGACAAAGCTGGCCTTTGTTAGTGGTTTCCTCATGTTATTGTTGCGCCCCATCCTTCGATCTCTCTCTCTCTCTCTCTCTTATTGGTGTTTATCTTTCTCTATCGCTTTTATCTCTCTTTCATCGCTCTTATATCCGCACAAGTCTGCGCCATTTCGAGGATGCCGGAAGAACTGGCTATGATATGAATAAAATGAAAAGGAATAAAAAACAGCGGCGAAACGGAGCCGTCTCCCTCTTTAACGGCGGGTCGTAAACGCCGCAATAGCTCGCAATGAGTTGGGCTGCACGGATCCCACGCGCAGCGGCACAGCTTGGGAGAGCCGTTCCCGTTCAGTGCCTCCTCCCCTCCATCTCTCTTTCTCTATCTCTGCTTATATTCTATGTCCCGCTCTTTATGGGCGTTATTAGATCTCGCACTTTAGTTACGGGCACTGCTTTTAGGTCTCGGCTGTACGTTGCTTGGCGAAGGGCAAAACTGAAGAAGTGGGCAGGACCAGGCACACTCTTGGAGGCCGGAGGAGAAGGTGGGGGTCACGCCATGTCAGAGAGCACGCCCCTCTCCCCCCCCCCCCCCCCCCCCGCTTCATCCCCAGGGGTGGTGTTCGCTCACCATAATTTCCTACATGTTTTCATTTCTCTTATGCGCCGCACAATGTCTTTTCCGTTCGCGGTTACATTTATATTAGCTATCTGCGAGGAAAGAGTCATATCCGAGTCGCTTTAAAAGCCTCGTCATGCAATTTTGCAGTTTCTGTGGAACAAAAAAGAAACGGAGCTGGTCCATGATAGCGGATCCCGTCATCCGCTCGGGCTCTTTATAGTAATACATGCGGTATATTAATGCACGATACCTGTTCCATTCTTCTGGCCGAGACATTATTCTGGCTCTGTCGTATAATAGATGAGATGCAAGAGAGGGAGAAAGAAGGGGCCTTGAAGAAAACTAAGTCTAGCAGTTATATTCCGGGTGAAGTGCTTCTGGGAAAGCGAGGAAGTCTTGGTAATTTATGAGCTGACCGTAGTTTTGTTGTTTACCTCGCACGATACGTCGAAAGACAGCCGATAGTGATTTTATGCTGGCTTAGAAATATTATTTCACTCAGTCGTACTGCTGCTCTTTTTTGCCTGTAAGTTGTGCCATTTTAGTCATGTGGTTACGTTATATATGCGAGCCTTCGCTTCGCAAAAAAAAAGAAGGGGGGAGGAAGGCCAAATACGGGAATAAGAAAGAAGGAAAAAAAAAAAAAAAAAAAAAAGACCGGGCGAGCTGTGCCCAATAACAATTGTAGCTGCAAGGGCAGCGCTTTTGTGCCCAAACGGTTTTGTATTGAATGACATGTTAAGAGCAATTTTGATTGTTCCATCCGGGCGCAGTATTGGCGGTACGGTTGACAGTTGTCGCAGCACGTAAACAATAACACGCCAGCAAGAGAGAGAGAGAGAGAGAGAGAGAGAGAGAGAGAGAGAGAGAGAGAGAGAGAGATAGATAGATAGATAGATAGATAGATAGATAGATAGATAGATAGATAGATAGATAGATAGATAGATAGATAGACACGCTCTTTAATAATGATGTGGATATGTTAGCATTCTGTTATTGAAAGGATGTTTGCTGTTATATTGTCAAACGCTTCGTAAACGGTTTCTTCATGTTTCCGTTTCTTGTTCTTCGTCGCAACAATCGCCAACCTTTCATCGGCTGCGTCGTTCCTTTTTGTTCGTGTTCTATTTTTTCCTTCCCCTTTTTATTTTTGTTCCTCCTTATTTTGTTAGTACGGACAACACCGAAGCAGAGCCTGCGTTGCACACAATACGTGTATGTCTGTAGCTTCCGTTTCCTAGCTTTCAGTAAGTTCTGCTTCCTAGCGGAAACGGCACCTCGACGCACGAGCCCATATCCTACCTTTACTTGGACAGCAGACGCCAGACAAAACAAGGATAAAGAAAAAAGAATGTGCGCCGTAGCCACCGCCTGGGCGGAGAAAGACGGCCCAGAAACGGCGATCCAGTTCCAGCAATGCGGGCGGCAGAATGGCCGTTATCATCTATAATACCGGAAGCGCCATTTTCTTTTCCCGTCTCCCGTATCCTCTTCAGTGCAGCCCGCATATAGGAGAAAGTACTACCTTGGTATGACGACGTCGTTCGAACTGACAAGCTCCACAACAACGCCTCGTCGCACTCTTTCTTCTCGGCGGCTATTCTCGTTTTATCGCCGTTTCCGTGGTGACCGCGCCAGCGCCCGCACTGACAACCGGTCGTTTCGATGCCGTGATTTATTATGCATGTAGCCGTCCCAGCTTTTACCTCAACGGGCGCTGCTGAACGTGCCTCAATTTCCCCGGTGAAGGCGATGTACATATCTATCTATCTATCTATCTATCTAGCTATCTATCTATCTATCTATCTATCTATCTATCTATCTATCTATCTATCTATCTATCTATCTATCTATCTATCTATCTATCTGTCTGTCTGTCTGTCTGTCTGTCTGTCTGTCTGTCTGTCTGTCTGTCTGTCTGTCTGTCTGTCTGTGTCTGTCTGTCTGTCTGTCTGTCTGTCTGTCTGTCTGTCTGTCTGTCTGTCTGTCTGTCTGTCTGCCTATCTATCTATCTATCTATCTATCTATCTATCTATCTATCTATCTATCTATCTATCTATCTATCTATCTATCTATCTATCTATCTATCTATCTATCTATCTATCTATCTAATCTAATCTAAAGCTTCAGTTCTCGGAGCTTTTTTTCTCTCCCTGTGTGCTCCTTTTCACGTATACGTTGCGGCTTCTTTTCTGATGCGCAATCACATTATTTCACGTCTTCGATATCAGCCTTTTTTACCGAGTCCGCTACAGCACGATCCCTTTGAGACATTATGTGCCCCTCCTGGAGATACCCAAATTACACCTGTTGTGTGGTCAAGCTAATAGCAGTGCAAGCGGTAATAGTTAAGCCAATGCCGGAAACTCGCTTTCATAAATCTTAGTGCCGTACCGGATAGCGACGCCCAACGTCCCAGCTGTTAACAGGGAAACGGAAGCCGCCGACTACACCGCTGCACGCGGTCGCTCGCGTTAAGAATGACGAAGCTCGTCGCGCCAGCTGCGTTTATGAGCGCACGCGCTGTTTGCCAGGCCATTAAAACCAGTGACGCGCCTACTGCTCCTGAAAGAGAGTGCAGTTGTAAACGCTGTACTTGGCAGCTGAATCGCGGCTCCATAAAACTGCACCGCCGTAAAATGCGATCGCTGCGACATCTTAAACCGAGGTCGTTTATCAAATAACGAAATATTAAGCTCGCTTTTCCCCTTGTTGCTAAGAGGACGTCCAAGGATTATACGGTGTGCACGACACACTGTTGTCGTGAAGCTTTGCGCGCTAGTGAGGGACTAGCAACGTGTAAGAGCCTATTTGTGTCACGCGTTTGTAGTTAATGTTGCACTTTAGGATATACGTATAATGCGTAAGGTATTCCCCTGCTTACCGCGAGGTTGATCTTGCCTTCCTCATTAGTCACCTCTTTGAAGGTCACTGAGTACGTGGTTGTCTCGTGTCTTCTTCCTTCGTCCGTTGTTTTATTTGGCGCCTGCGTTGTAATCATTGGAGGTGGCAGGCTTGTCCTGCGGTCGAAGTTTTAACATCGTCATCACTTCAGTAACCTACCCCCAATGTCGTCATACCGCCTTCGTTGTTCCATCGACGTCAGTCCTTAATCGTTCTACATTATTCATGCCGCCGCCGTCCAGTCGTAATTATCCCACCGTTGTCCTGCCACCGTCGTCCTTGTGCGTCGTGAGGCAGTCGCTATCGCGCATCCGTTGCGATACCGTCGTAGTCGTGCAGTCGTGGCAGTGCCATCTTCGTCGTCCTACTCTAGCGATACCGTGGTCGACACGCCACAGTCGTCATGCGCTCGTGGTCTTCCCACTGTCCCTATACCTTTGTCCATGCCATCGTCGGCATTGCGTCGGGTTCATACCGTTGTCGTGATCCCGTCGAGGTCTTTCCGTCGCCGTCATACACAGTCGTCGTCATACAATTGTTGCCATGCCGTCGTCGTCACGCTGTCGCTGGACAATCGTCGTAACTTCAATAACGTTATCTCATTGTCATCGTGCCGTCCTCGTCATACTGCCTTCGTTGATCCATCGACGTCAATCATTCTTCGCCATTTCATCGTAATTATGCCGTCGTCATTCAATCGTGATTATCCGCCGTTGTCGCGGCGTCGTCAAGGGGAGATCCGATCGTTTTCATTCCAGCTCAGTCATCTGTTTCTTGTCATACCGTCGTCATAC